>NC_089502.1:83289116-83589361 GCF_036850765.1 Saccopteryx bilineata | reverse complement strand
GATATACAGGTGTTTATAGTAGCCCCTTATGATTATTTTTATATCTATAAGGTCAGTAGTAATGTCCTCTCATTTATTTTTGAATTTAGTAATTTTAGTATTCTTTTTTCTTCATCAAAGTAGTTAACAGCCTGTTAGTTTTGTTTATCTTTTCAAAGTAACAACTTAATTTATTTTTAATTGAATTTATTGGGGTGACATTGGTTAATAAAATGATACAGGTTTCAGATGTACAATTCTTATTTTTTCTTTAATTAAGTGAGAGGCAGGAGGCAGACAGACTCCCGTATGCACCCTGACTGGGATCCACCCGGCAAGCCCCCTACAGGGTGATACGCTGCCCATCTGGGGCTACTGCTCCACTGCTCGGCAACCGAGCATTTTAACACCTGAGGCAAGGCCATGGAGCCATCCTCAGCACCCTGGGCCAGCTCCCTTTAATTGAGTATTGGCTACAGGAGGGGAGGAGAAGAGAGAGACAGAGACAGAGACAGAAGCAAGGGGGGAGGGGTGGAGAAGCAAATGGGCGTTTCTCCTATGTGCCCTGACCAGGATTTAAACCCAGGACTTTCACATGCCGGGCCAATGCTCTATCATTAAGCCAACCAGCCAGGGCCAAGTATTGCATGTTTAAAAAAAATTTTGGCACACCAGTTGAAAATGCTGCTTAAGACAATTTCCAGACACTTGAAATTCTTTGATAGTTTTTATCAGTTTGGCTTGTTTTACTGGGAAGGGGTTGTAGGGCTCTAAATCCTTTCATCTTGGAAGTGGAACCAAAGAATATTTTTTAAAACATGTAAAGTGGTCTTATAAAATTGTTAGGAAAAAGATAAACACTCTCAGAAAAAAAAATGTGCAAAGAGCAACAGGTAATTCACTTTAAAAAATAGAAATGGTCAATTAATATGGAAAAAAATTGAGTCTATCAAAAGTATCTGAGTCAAAGATATTTAACTCAGAAGACTATTTCATTTTTCTGTTATTAAATTGTTGAAAATGAGAAGTAATACTATCAAGTATTGTCAAGCCCATATGTAAACACACACTTGCTTATACAGTTGAGGGAAATATTAATTACAATGAACATTTTAGAGGGCAATTTGAGAATATATACCAAGATTTTTTTTTAAGTATCCCTTTAAAGATTTCTATTACTAGGAATTTATCTTAAGAAAATTATCTAGGGGGTGGTTGGGAGGGAGATATATTCGGTGGGACACTTGAATCTATGTAAGCACAATGAATTAAAATCAATAAAAAAAGAAAATTATCTATAAAAAAGATATATTTTAATATAATCAGATATTTTTTAAAACATAATTTATTGGCTTTCTAGTGTCCCTTTTAAATGGATATATAGAACTTATTTAACTTTTGTATTGCTGAATATTTAATTTGTTTTGATATTTTTCAATATTATAATCAGTGTTTTGATTAGCATAGCCATAATTAGTTTTGAATATATTATTTCTTATTTCCCTAGTGTAAAGTCCTAGAGAAGAATTTCTGGCTTAGAAAACTATATACACTTTTTACTTTGGATAGACTTTGACAGATCCCTTTCCACAATAGTTATTTCACTTAAGGCTGTATGTGCTGTGTGAAAATGCCAAGTTTATTCATCATGCCCAATACTATATATTTTGTTCTACAGTTACTTTTTATCTTCTCTTATTTTTCATCTTTCTCATCTCCATTCTTCTTTTTCTTCTTTTATTCAGTGAGAGGAGGGAAGGCAGAGATAAATTCCTGCATGTGCCCAAACAGAGATCCACCTGGCAAGCCCACTATGGGTAAATGCTCTGCTCATCTTGGGCATTGCTCTGTTGATCAGCAACCAAATTCTTCCTAGGCCTGAAGTGGAAGCCATGGAGCCATCCTCAGTGCCAAAGGTCAATTTGCTCCAAACGAGATATGGCTGCAGGAGGGAAAGAGAGAGAGAGAGAGAGAGAGAGAGAGAGAGAAGTGAGAAGGTGGAGGGGTGGAGAAGCAGATGGGTGCTTCTCCTGTGTGCCCTGACTATGAAACAAACCCAGAACATCCACACTCTGGGCCAATGCTTCACTACTGAGCCAACTGGCCTAGGCTCTATTCTTCTTAACATTAAAAATATATAATTCTTTAATGTACTTTTCCAGTATTAATTTTTGAATCAGTGATGAATTTTAGAAACTTCTCCAGTGACATGCTTAGGATTCATCTTAACACATTTTCTTTTCAATATGATATTCAGGACACTGTTAAGTCATAATATAAGACTGGTTTATCACATTTTCAAATTGTATGCAACTAAGAGGAAAAGCTCTCTGTCCCACATTCCGCATTTGTTTGTTACTTCAGTTATCATAACATCTCTACATAAAAAAGCATGATTGTCACCTACAAATAAAAAAAACTTGAGCCCTGGCCAGGTAGCTTAGTTGATTAAAGAATCATCTGCATATACAAGGTTGCAAGGTCAATCCTTGATCAGGTCAATGGAAGAATCAACCAATGAATGTATGGATAGGTGGAAAAATAAATTGATGTTTCTCTCTCTCTCTTCCTCTTTCTCTTAAATTAATGAATTAAAAAATGTTTTTTAAAAATGAGAGAAAAATTTAAAACTTGACAATCAAGGAGGTTAAATCACTTAATTATGGTCACATAGTTTTAATTGATGTTCAAACTCAAGTTTGTTTGGTTGCAAAGTATGTACGTGTTCTCCTATAGTACATTTTTTACAGTTCAAAAAGCATATTTTTAGAACCTACTATTCACCATGTACTATGCTAATGACAGAGAATATAGTGCTGTATAAAATTTATATTGTCACTACTATCATGGATCTTACATTCTAATACAAATGCAAAGCAATAACAACTCAACAAGCAAAAAGTATGAATTTAAATAATGACATGTAGTATAAAAATAGAATAACTTAATGATAGAAAGTAATTTGGGAAGGACATTAGATAAAGAATCCAGCTATATCTTTTTAAAGAGATTTAAGCAAGATTTGAATAATAAAAAAAGTTAACCATGTGAAGAGCATGAGAAAGGACATTCCAAGAAGAGGAAGTAGATAGTTCCAGACTTATGATGGTTGACTCACAGATTTTCAACTTCACAGTGGTGTAAAAGTGATACACATAATAAATTACATGAGATCTTCAACACCTTATTATAAAATAGCCTTTTTGTTAAATTATTTGACCAACTGCAGGCTCATGTAAGTGTTCTGAACACCTTTAACATAGACAAGGCTAAGCTATGATACTTGGTAGTATAAATAAATTAAATATATTTTTTGACTTACAATCTTTTCAACTTACAGTGGATTTACTGGGATGTATTGTAAATCAAAGAGCATCTATAATTGCAAGTACAAAGGTCTTGACTCAGTAACAAACAGCATAATTTAGAAACAGAGCTAAGGTGATGCAGACATTTGCAATATATTCTGGCATCACAGTATCATGAACTCTTGTTTGTTTTGAGGTTTTTTTTTAAATAAGTCAGTATAACAGAATGTATGCCACTTTCTCTAGGATGTAGAATACTAAGTATAGGGTGGAGCAAAAGTAAGTTTACAGTTGTTCATATGAAAAATATATAATAATTAATAAATTATAATACAAGAATCAACTGTATTTTTGCATACTCACAACTGTAAACCTACTTTTGCCCAATGCTGTATTTGCCTTTTTAGCTTTCTTTGAAAATAAGGTATAGAAATGTGATCTTTGTAGCTTTGCCTATCTTTTTTGGCTTCTGACCTCCAGAACTGTAAGAAAATAAATGTGTATAGTTTTAAGTCACCAAGGTTGTGGTAATTTGTTACAGTAACCTCAAGAAACTAATGCAGAGAACTAAGAAAGCACAGGTTGTATCATGTATGGTCTTGTAGGTCATAACAAAGAGTGTTTATTTTACGTTGATATAAAAAATAAAAGTATTTTAAGCAGGAAAATAAAAGTATCTGCTATATGATTTTAAAACATGATTTTTGCTCCTATGTGGAGAAATTTTCTAGAATTGTGCAATATCAGAGTGAATGACCGTATACCAGTTAGGAGGCTATTGCTACAGGGTGAGAGGTATTGGTATCTTGGACTTGTATATTGATAAAAAATAATTGAATTGAGGAGAAAAAGATAAATACATAGAGTTTAAATGAAAAATGAAATGATGCAAAGCTCTCAGGAGATACTGACAGAAACCAAGTAATGGCAGAGAGATTAGTTTTAGTTGTGGAATAGCTTCTTTACTTTAACATTAATAAAATGGTAAAATAGAACGTGTATGAGAATATACCATTTGATGGTATTTTACTTTGAATATTTGAGGATGACATATTTAAAAAGTGAAGACAACTAACATAAAATAGTTTTTTCTTACTATAGACAAAAATATAAAATATACTGAGATTAAGTAAAATCCACCTTGGGTTTAGTCTCTCATGAAATACTGAGTAGATAGCCCAAAACTTGGGCTGAGGTTATAGAAACAAATCAGATGTGGAACAGAATAAATGATTGAGACCAGACTTTCAACACAAAGAGAAACACTAACAAAAGAAGTCAATTTTGCTCCATATGTACCAATAAGAATATAATATACTATCTGAAAATAGGTCTAATCTCATTGAATAATGTGCTATTTCAACTATATCTAAACTACTATTGTTATTTCTAGGAACCAAATGTAACACAGGAGATCCAAACCCATAAAATTGGTCTGATGTTGTTGCAGGAGCACCAAGAAACCACGAGAAGAACCAGATAGAACAGAATTAACCTTTATTACTTATACACAGGGTCAGCACCAATGGCAGCAGGTTAGTGAAAGCTCCATACACAACTGAGGGGGGCTGTGATTTTTATTGCTAAACCTTAGGCAATTACTTAAGAAAAACTGTTTATCTATGGGCAAGCTAGCAGATGAGGAGGCAAGAAGGCGATGGAGGAAGCATATGCATTGGTCTGTGCTGCTTTGCCTTGATAATATCTGATGATTCAGTTCCTTTGTCTTTAGTAAAACCTTAGGAGCAGTTTTATTACTCTCTCTTCTGTAACTCGCTGCCAAGATCTATGACTACAGTGTCAGGGACTGGGGAGGGGGAAAAGCCATGTCCAGTACTGACCCTACAACACAACATTACAAAGACATTAACAAACAATAATTCATTTTGAGTAGGAAAAGAAAAGATGATTAAGTATCTGGAAACCATTTTATAAGAAATAGTTGGAGAAAATGGGGATGATTAGCTAATACTGATTTTAATATATTTTAAAAAGCTATTATGGGCTAAACAGGCAGTGGCACAGTGGATAGAGCATCAGACTGGGATGCAGAGGAACCGGGTTCAAAACCCTGAGACCGCCAGCTTGAGTGTAGGCTCATCTGGTTTGAGCAAGGCTCACTATCTTGAGCCCCGGGTCACTGTCTTGAGCAAGGGGTCACTTGCTCTGCTGTATCCCCCTTGTCAAGTCACATATGAGAAAGAAATCAATGAACAACTAAGGTGACTCAATGAAGCATTGATGCTTCTCATCTCTCTCCCTTCCTGTCTGTCTGTCTCTATTAGCCCCTCTCTCTTTCTCTCTCTGTCTCTGCCACAAAAAAAGCTTTTATGCGGAAGGGTAAAAAATTCAGTCATTGTTTAAATGGGAATGATAATAATTCTGCTGAATGCAAAGTTATTTTGATAATTAAATGAGTATACTTATAAATATACATTATTATTTCTACTGTTATTAATATATTCTTATTTTTCTAGAGGGCAGAGCTTGGACCAATTATGTTAGAATAAATCATATTTCATCCAAGCAGGAAAAACAACAGTAAGTGTGTAAGTGTAGGAGATCCTGTTCGATAGTTAGAACACTGTCATTTAAAAAAAACCCAGGCAAACGTGAAGGACCCAGGTTTAAAACTCAGATGTCTACGGCTTAAAGCATGAGCTCAACAGCCTTGAGGGCAGGCTCACCAACTTGAGCGCAGGGTCACTAGCTTGAGCATAGAATCATAGACATAACCACATCATCACTGGCTTGAGCATAAAGGTCGCTGGCTTGAGCACAAGTTGCTGGCTTGAGCAAGGGGTCACTTGCTCTGCTGTAGCCCCCTGGTCAAGGCACATATGAGAAAGCAGTCAATGAACAACTAAAGGAACCACAACAAAAAAAAATTGATGCTTCTCATCTTTCTTTATCCCTGCCTGTCTATCTCTATCTATCACTCTCTCTGACTCTCTCTCTGTCTCTGTCACCAAAACAAAACAAAACAAAACAAAAAAACCTAGGCAGTGGGTAAGATTACTGCAAAGGTAATTCAGAATATATTCCCATTTTGAGTGGTGTGGGAGGTAAAACAATAACAATATTATTCCTTCTATCTTCTAAATTTTCCTGGTGGGTCAAGAGCCAAATTAACAGGGACAGAATAACAGGATAAAATCAAAGTTTAGTACATGAACACAAAGAATTCACACAGGCATGATTTTTCCAGGAAAATTTCAAAGACAACAAGGCAACACTGTATATATAAGATATTTATACTTTTAGACAAAGAAGATTTGGGGGGCACAGTATTAGATTTCAGAAGTCAGAATGGGAAATTTATAGGTAGTTGAAGAAGAGCAGAACACATAAAAGGTAAATTCTTGCCAGATAACTCAGAATAAATGGGACACAGGGAGTAGCTAGATAACAGGAACCTGCCTGAAACCCTCTTGTTTACCATACTTAATTCAAATTACACTAAAGCTACAACTTATGTTTTAATTTCTGAAACAGGTTTCTTTGTTTTAATCTCTTGGGGAAGAAGGGCAGGGTGGTTCAAAAGTTCTATCTGAGGTTTTTTTTTCTTTTCTTTCTTTCTTTTTTTTTAAGTGAGAGGAGGGCAGATGGTGAGACAGACTCTGGCATGTGCCTTAAGCTGAAGTCAACTGAGCTATTTTTAGTGCTTGGGGCCAACATTTGAACCAAAAGGGCCACTGGCTGTGAGAAAGAAGGAAGAAGAGAAGGGGGGCATGAAAGAGGAGAGAAGTAGATGTTTGCTTCTCGTATGTGCCTTAACTGGGAATTGAACTCAGTACGTCCAACACGCGGCTGACATTGTATCCACTGAACCAACCCTCAGTGCCTTTTATTTCTTAATAAACAACTTAAAATAAATATCCCAAAAAGCAACTGTGGGGTAGCAGAATTTTATCCTCTTCAGTAAAAATTTAGGCAAAGTTAATTATGGAAGTCACATATACAACTATTAAGTATTCTGCTTTAATGTTTTTAATATACATCTGGCAGAAATAATATTTTTAGACTGTATTTTCCAACTCTATTCCCTACCTTCTGCTATCTCCAACTTTAGCCCAAGAAAAAAGATTGAAATATAGGAATTGGTACAGCCACTATAGAAAACAGTATGAAAGTTCCCCACAAAAGTAGAGCTACCATATGATCCAGAAATTCCACTTTTATGTGAAATTATCCAAAGGAATTAAAATAAGAATCCTCTAGATATAACTGCAGTCACAAGAGATAAGAATTCTTAGATTTTTTTTAATTTCCTAAAGTCAAATCAAAGTAGAGGAAAATTTGCACTAATTTTACAAATGTCATTATTTGTTACTACCCCTTGGTCTTTTTTTAGCTCTCACCTGCCAGATAACACTGCTTTGTGTATCTAAAATTGTGCTTCTGAAAGACAGAAACCATGGGCCAAAACAGAAACACTAAGCTAGTGTGTTCCAAAAGGAAAATTAATTTGAAAAGCACCTGAGTACAAGTGGACTGAGACCAGCAAAGGGTGGCAGCCCCATGTGGGGTGAGGCAGAAGTTATATAGATTTGTCAAAGGGTCTCAGGAAAAGGGAACTACAGATAGCTTCTTCTGTTTGTGGTTGGGAGTGATGCCACAGTTTCTCAAAATTATTTGCACCCTGATCCAATTGTTCTTTATTAGTATCCAGCTGCCTCAAAGGTCTGAGGCAGATTACTGACTAAGGAAGTTTTTCTTTCTCCTTCAGGCCATCATTATTCTTGAGAATGATGGTGGCTGAGTAGCCATTTTATCTATCAGTTTATTTTGTCTACCAGGAGATTTTTGAGGGTAAAGCAATCTATTTCCAACTATGCCATTAAATTGCTTAAATTGCTTTATTATCTTTAAAATCTATCTCTCTCTTTTTTCTTGGTCTGAATTTCCTGATCTGTAATGTAGATGGAAAAGAAAAAAGAACTCTAGATTATGCTGTGTACCTCATGGATGGACCTTGAGAATATTATACTGAGTGAAATAAATAAATCAAAAAGATCTAAGAACTGTAATATTTCACACATACTTAGGATATAAAACTGAAACTTATGGACAAAGATAAAAGTGAAGTGGTTACCAGGGTAAGAGAAAGGGTGGAGAGGGTAGGGGGGAAGTGTGTAAAGAGGACAAATATAAGGTGACAAAATATGATTTAACTTTTGGTGCTAAGTATATAATATAATCAATGTGTTGTTTTTTTTCATCCACATTACAGATCAGGAAATTCAGACCAAGAAAAAAAAGGGGACAGAGAGAGAGATTTTCAAAATAATAAGACAATTTTTTTTTGTATTTTTCTGAAGCTGGAAACGGGGAGAGACAGTCAGACAGACTCCCACATGCGCCCAACCGGGATCCACCCGGCACGCCCACCAGGGGCGATGCTCTGCCACCAGAGGGCAATGCTCTGCCCCTCCTGGGCGTCGCACTGCCACGACCAGAGCCACTCTAGTGCCTGGGGCAGAGGCCAAGGAGCCATCCCCAGCGCCCGGGCCATCTTTGCTCCAATGGAGTCTCCGCTGCAAGAGGGGAAGAGAGAGATAGAGAGGAAGGAGGGGGGGTGGAGAAGCAAATGGGTGCTTCTCCTATGTGCCCTGGCCGGGAATCGTACCCGGGTCCCCCGCACGCCAGGCAGATGCTCTACCGCTGAGCCAACTGGCCAGGGCCAAGATAATAGGACAATATAATGACAGAGTTGATAGTAGATAACTACTCTCGTGTTTATCTGAAACCTATGTACTTTTATTGATCAACATTACCCTGTGAAATTTAATTTTTATTATTTTTTTTTATTTTTTATTTTTATTTTTTTTATAATTTTATTTTTTTAATGGGGTGACATCAATAAATCAGGATACATATATTCAAAGATAACAAGACCAGGGTATCTTGTCATTCAATTATGTTGCATACCCACCACCCAAAGTCAGATTGTTCTCCGTCACCCTCTATCTTGTTCTCTCTGTGCACCTCCCCCTCCACCTTTCCCTCTCCCATTCCCCCTCCCCCCTGTAACCACCACACTCTTATCAATGTCTCTTAGTTTCACTATTATGTCCCACCTCCGTATGGAATAATACAGTTCCTGGTTTTTTCTGATTTACTTATTTCGCTTCGTATCATGTTATCAAGATCCCACCATTTTGCTGTAAATGTTCTGATGTCATCATTTCTTATGGCTGAGTAGTATTCCATAGTGTATATGTGCCACATCTTCTTTATCCAGTCATCTATTTATGGGCTTTTTGGTTGTTTCCATGTCCTGGCCACTGTGAACAATGCTGCAATAAACAAGGGGCTGCATGTGTCTTTATGTATCAACGTTTCTGAGTTTTGGGGATATATACCCAGTAGAGGAATTGCTGGGTCATAAGGTAGTTCTATTTCAGTTTTTTGAGGAACCACCATACTTTCTTCCATAATGGTTGTACTACTTTACATTCCCACCAACAGTGGATGAGGGTTCCTTTTTCTCCACAGCCTCTCCAACATTTGCTATTACCTGACTTGCTAATAACAGCTAATCGAACAGGTGTGAGGTGGTATCTCATTGCTGTTTTGATTTGCATTTCTCTAATAGCTAAAGAAGATGAGCATCTTTTCATATATCTGTTGGCCATTTGTATTTCTTCCTGGGAGAAGTGTCTATTCATATCCTCTTCCCATTTTTTTATTGGATTGTTTGTTTGTTTGTTGTTGAGTTTTATGAGTTCTTTGTATATTTTGGATATTAAGCCCTTATCTGAGCTGTTGTTTGAAAATATCATTTCCCATTTAGTTCGCTTTCTGTTTATTTTGTTATCAGTTTCTCTTGCTGAGCAAAAACTTCTTTGTCTGATGTAGTCCCATTCATTAATTTTTGCCTTCACTTCTCTTGCCATTGGAGTCAAATTCATAAAATGCTCTTTAAAACCCAGGTCCATGAGTTGAGTACCTATGTCTTCTTCTATGTACTTAATTGTTTCAGGTCTTATGTTTAGATCTTTGATCCATTTTGAGTTAATTTTTGTACAGGGGGAGAGACTGTAGTCCAGTTTCATTCTTTTGCATGTGGCTTTCCAGTTTTCCCAGCACCATTTATTGAAGAGGCTTTCTTTTCTCCATTGTGTGTTGTTGGCCCCTTTATCAAAAATTATTTGACTATATATATGTGGTTTTATTTCTGGACTTTCTATTCTGTTCCATTGGTCTGAGTGTCTATTTTTCTGCCAATACCATGCTGTTTTGATTGTCGTGGCCCTATAATAGAGTTTGAAGTCAGGTATTGTTATGCCCCCAGCTTCATTCTTTTTCTTTAGGATTGCTTTGGTTATTCGGGGTTTTTTATAGTTCCATATAAATCTGATGATTTTTTGCTCTATTTCTTTAAAAAATGTCATTGGAAGTTTGATGGGAATTGCATTAAATTTGTATATTGCTTTGGGTAATATAGCCATCTTGATTATATTTATTCTTCCTAGCCAAGAACAAGGTATATTCTTCCATCTCATTATATCTTTTTCAATTTCCCTTAACAATGGTTTATAGTTTTCATTATATAAGTCCTTTACATTCTTTGTTATGTTTATTCCTAAGTATTTTATTTTTTTTGTTGCAATCGTGAAGGGGATTATTCTTTTGAGTTCCTTCTCAGTTGTTTCATTGTTGGCATATAGAAAGGCTATTGACTTCTGTATGTTAATTTTGTATCCTGCGACCTTACTGTATTGGCTTATTGTTTCTAGTAGTCTTTTTGTGGATTCTTTGGGGTTTTCGATGTATAGGATCATATCATCTGCAAAAAGTGATACCTTTACTTCTTCTTTTCCAATATGGATGCCTTTTATTTCTTTGTCTTGTCTGATTGCTCTGGCTAGAACCTCCAGTACCACATTAAATAAGAGTGGAGAGAGTGGACAACCCTGTCTTGGTCCTGATTTAAGGGGGAAAGCCTTCAGTTTAGTGCCATTTAATATGATGTTAGCTGATGGTTTATCATATATGGCCTTTATCATGTTGAGATACTTTCCTTCTATACCCATTTTGTTGAGAGTCTTAAACATAAAATTGTGTTGTATTTTATCGAAAGCCTTTTCTGCATCTATTGATAAGATCATGTGGTTTTTGTTCTTTGTTTTGTTGATATGGTGTATTACATTAACCGTTTTACGTATGGTGAACCATCCTTGAGATTCTGGGATGAATCCCACTTGATCATGATGTATTATTTTTTTAATATGTTGTTGTATTCGATTTGCTAGTATTTTGTTTAGTATTTTAGCATCTGTATTCATTAGAGATATTGGTCTGTAGTTTTCTTTTTTTGTGCCATCCTTGCCTGGTTTTGGTATGAGGGTTATGTTGGCCTCATAAAATGTGTTTGGAAGTATTGCTTCTTCTTCAACTTTTTGGAAGACTTTGAGTAGAATAGGAACCAAGTCTTCTTTGAATGTTTGATAAAACTCGCTGGTATAGCCGTCAGGGCCTGGATTTTTATTTTTGGGGAGGTTTTTAATGGTTTTTTCTATTTCTTCTCTACTGATAGGTCTGTTTAGGCTTTCTGCTTCTTCTTGACTCAGTCTAGGAAGGTTGTATTGTTCTAGGAATTTATCCATTTCTTCTAGGTTGTTGAATTTAGTGGCATAAAGTTTTTCATAGTATTCTACAATAATTCTTTGTATATCTACGGTGTCCGTGGTGATTTCTCCTCTTTCATTTTGGATTTTGTTTATATGAGTTCTTTCTCTTTTTTCCTTGGTAAGTCTTGCCAAGGGTTTGTCAATTTTGTTGATCTTTTCAAAGAACCAGCTCCTTGTTCTATTAATTTTTTCTATAGTTTTTCTGTTCTCTAATTCATTTAGTTCTGCTCTGATTTTTATTATCTCCTTTCTTCGGCTGGTTTTGGGTTGTCTTTGTTCTTCTTTTTCTAGTTCCTTAAGGTGAGAAGTTAAGTGGTTCACTTGGGCTCTCTCTTGTTTGTTCATATATGCCTGAAGGGATATGAACTTCCCTCTTATCACTGCTTTTGCTGCATCCCATAGATTCTGATATGTCGTTTTGTCATTTTCATTAGTCTGTATATATCTTTTGATCTCTGCACTTATTTCTTCTTTGACCCATTCATTTTTTAAAAGTATGTTGTTTAGTTTCCACATTTTTGTGGGATTTTTTTCCTCTTTTTTGCAGTTGAATTCTAGTTTCAAGGCTTTATGATCAGAAAATATGCTTGGTACAACTTCAATTTTTCTGAATTTGCTGATGTTGTTTTTGTGGCCCAACATATGGTCAATTCTTGAGAATGATCCATGTACACTGGAGAAAAATGTATACTCAGTCACTTTGGGATGAAATGTCCTGTAGATGTCTATCATATCCAGGTGCTCTAGTGTTTTGTTTAAGGCCACTATGTCTTTGTTGATTCTCTGTTTGGATGACCGATCTAGAGCTGTCAGCGGTGTATTGAGGTCTCCAAGTATGATTGTATTTTTGTCAGTTTTTGTTTTAAGATCAATAAGTAGCTGTCTTATAAATTTTGGTGCTCCTTGGTTTGGTGCATATATATTAAGAATTGTTATGTCTTCTTGATTCAGTGTCCCCTTAGCCATTATGAAATGGCCATTTTTGTCTCTGAGTACTTTTTCTGTCTTGTAGTCAGCATTATCCGATATGAGTATTGCTACACCTGCTTTTTTTTGGATGTTATTTGCTTGCAGTATTGTTTTCCAGCCTTTCACTTTGAATTTGTTTTTATCCTTGTTACTTAGATGAGTTTCCTGTAGGCAGCATACAGTTGGATTTTCTTTTTTAATCCATTCTGCTACTCTGTGCCTTTTTATTGGTGAGTTTAATCCGTTTACATTTAGTGTAATTATTGATATTTGTGAGTTCCCTATTGCCATTTTATAGATTGCTTTCTGTTAGTTTTGTGTCTTGTTTGATCCTTCTCTTTCGTTTTTCTATCTTTTGTTTTTATTTGGTTGTATTCCATACATCTTTCCTCTGTTGCTATCTTTTTTTATCTCATGTGCTTCTGTGGTGGTTTTTTCAATGGTGGTTACCTTTGAGTAATGAAAAGGGTCCCTACCCTGTTCATTGTAGCAAACTATTTTGTGAGTACTTTTGCACTCCATCGTCCTTTGCTACTGTTAATCTCCATCTTCTCCCCCTCTTTCTTTTTGTTGTAGTCACATTTTAAATTTGGTTTTATTGCATTCTTCTTGGAGCTTTTACTTGTGGCTCTATTTTTTTTTTGTTCTTTGTATCTGATTGGAGAACCCCCTTTAGTAATTCCTGGAGTGGGGGTTTTCTGATAATAAATTCCCTCATCTTTTCTGTATCTGTGAATGTTTTTATTTCTCCTTCATATTTGAAGGATAGCTTTGATGGGTATAGTATTCGTGGCTGAAAGTTCCTCTCTTTCAGGACTTTAAATATTGGGGTCCACTCTCTTCTAGCTTGTAGAGTTTCTGCTGAGAAATCTGATGATAATCTAATGGGCCTTCCTTTATATGTTGTATTCTTCTTTTCCCTGGCTGCCTTGAGAATTTTTTCTTTGCTGTTGGTTTGTGTCAATTTCATTATGATATGCCTTGGAGTAGGTTTGTTGGGGTTAAGAAAACTCGGAGTTCTGTTTGCTTCTTGAACTTGAGGCTTTAGTTCTTTCCACAGGCTTGGGAAGTTCTCATCTATTATTTGTTTGAACATGTTCTCCATTCCATTTTCTCTCTCTTCTCCCTCTGATATACCTATTATTCTTATGTTATTCTTTTTGATGGAGTCAGATAATTCTTGTAGGGCTATCTCATTTTTTTTAATTTTTGAGTCTCTTTCTTCTTCTCTCTGTTGTGCCTCAAGTTGCTTGTCTTCTATTTCACTAATCCTCTCTTCTATCTGACCTGTTCTATTAGCTAAGCTTGTTATTTCGTTTTTCAGCTCGTGAATTGAGTTTTTCATCTCTGTTTGATTTGTTTTTATAGTTTCAATTTCCTTGGACATATATTCTTTGTGTTCATTGAGTTGTTTTCTGAGCTCCCTAAATTGCCTTTCTGTGTTTTCTTGTATATCTCGGAGGATTTTTAGGATTTCTATCTTGAATTTTCTGTCATTTAGCTCCAAGGTTTCCAATATATTAAATTTTTTCTCCATAGATTTTTCCTCATCTAGCTGTGTTACCTCTCTTTCTTTTGTATCCATGATATTCGATTTTCTCTTCCTTAATGGCATCTGAGGGTGGTTTTGTTGATAGTATTAATGAGATTTAATAAAGAATAAAAAGTTAAAAAAATAACAATAAAAAAATAAAAAATCAAAAAGAGTTGTGTTTTTTTTAAAAAAATTAATAATGAAATAAAGAAAAATAAAATAAAAATTAAAAAAAAGAAAATTATTCCCCCCCCTTTTTTTTTCCTCTCCTCTCCTCTCCCCTCTTTTTTGAGAAAATCTTGTGGTGGACTGTGAATTATAACAAACAATGCCTGTGATGGAGGGCCTGAATTGGGGAAAAGTAATAAAGGGGAAAAAAAAAAAAGAAAAAAAAAAGGAAAGAAAAAAGAAAAAAAAGAGCGTATGGACCCACAAAAAGCAAATAAGGAAAAAATTGGGGTCAAGAATGAAATGATTTGCTTTTAGGTGTTGGTTGTCTAAGAGTTATGATGAGAGGAATAAGAGGAAAACGGAAAAATGGGGGGACAAATTAAAAAATTACTATTGTATTTAGTGGAACAAGAACTAGATAATATGGAGAGCCAGGGATGAGAGCACTGCTAGTGAGTTAAAAAGGTGAAGTGAAAACCCCCCAAAATGCCACAAACATAGGTTTGATTCCCAGATAAGATAATTTGTTTGTTATTGAGGTTTGAATGAGAGGAGATGTAAAGGAGAAAGGAAGAAACTAATATAGAGGGAGAAAAGAAAGAGAGTGAGAGAAAAAAAGAGGTAACCACTAAAAGAAGAAAAAAGAAAGGAGAGAGAGAGAGAGTTAACGGTTTTGGAGTGCAACCCTCATAGAGAGAAAGGAAGAGAAGAGAAAAGATAATGGGAGTTGTAACACTTATGGGTAGTGTAGTTCAAGGAGAGGAGAGAGTAAGACCGGTAGAGAGTTAATCGGCCAAATTGGAGGAGGAAAAAAAAGTCTCAAGAATGAAGATAAGAGAAACAAACGAACAAATATAATAAAATGGGATAGGTTATAAAGTCTGCAGATTATTCTTGATTTTGAGAGGTTATCTTCTTACTTTTTCTTTTTTCTCCCTCTTCCTGGTCGGTGGCTCTGTACCCCGGGTTCTGCCCCTTTGGCATGCTCAGGTAGAGGTTTGCAGTTGATAAGTCTCTATGGCAATGTCATGTATTGTGCTTTAGTCTCGTTGGCAGTCGAAGCTCAATAGCATTTATAGGCTCCGACAGTGAGAGAGTCCGTGTAACACAAGCGGGCGCCCACTTTCGGGGTGCTTGGAGGAAACTCTCACTCACTGTCTGCGACCAGGATATCCGGCCAGCAGTCTCACGCTCTGAGTGAAACCCCCAACCGCAGGGAAAAGTTGTAGCGTTGGAATTGAGTCTCACTCCGTCCCCGTGCGCGGCTTTTGCAAGGCGCTGGGGCGGCTCGAGATTCCGCTTTGGCCCACACAAAGGCCCCTGACTCTGCCCCTCTGTGCGATAACACGGGTGTGCACTGCCGAGGCACTCGGAGGAATTGCTCACTCCTTATCTGCGTGCGCAAACCAGGATATGAGGCCGGCCGCGGTTCCCTCTGAGTGAAACACCCTCCAGCACGGAAAATCTCCACCGTTGGAATTGAGTCTCGCTCCGTCCCCGTGCGCGGCTTTTGCAAGGCGCTGGGGCGGCTTGAGATTCTGCTTTGGCCCACACAAACACCCCTGACTCTGCCCCTCTGTGCGATAACACGGGCGCGCACTGCCGAGGCACTCGGAGGAATTGCTCACTCCTTATCTGCGTGCGCAAACCAGGATATGAGGCCGGCCGCGTTTCCCTGAGTGAAACCCTCACCAGCATGGAAAATTTCCACCATTGGAATTAGTTCTCACTCCCTTCCGTGCGTGGCTTTCCCAGGAAGAAATTCTCGCCCACTAACTGCGCACCGACCAGGAGACCGGGTAAAATGGCCGCTCTGCTTTTCTTTCTTTGTTTGGGTTTGGCGCAAGTGTTAGCTTGTATTGCCCGGGTTGCCACAGGATCAGTTTTTCCTCGGCTTGGATCTCCGTGCCACAGCCTGGTTCAGCCGTTTGTGCCGTGGCCTGGATCTATTCACCCCCTTTGCCCACCTCAGTTTCTATATTCACAGTTACCAGAGAATGCCGCCCTGTTTAGGTTAGTGAGGAAGGAGGAGCATTTCTTACTCCCTATTTCCTTCGGGCTTTGGTTATATATTTAGCCAATT
The DNA here is from genome assembly GCF_036850765.1 of Saccopteryx bilineata. Classification (NCBI taxonomy): domain Eukaryota; kingdom Metazoa; phylum Chordata; class Mammalia; order Chiroptera; family Emballonuridae; genus Saccopteryx; species Saccopteryx bilineata. Next base: position 83,572,681 of record NC_089502.1, on the reverse strand, counting down.
TTTCACTCAATCATACCTTTGGGTGTATTGCGAAGCATCTGGAAGCTCCAAGTATAGGTTTTTCTGTTTCTGGTTGAAGATCTTGTTGAGTTTTGGGGGAGATTTATCGGTATCGCTTCCTACCCCGCCATTACTCTGATGTCATCTCAAAATTTAATTTTTAAATAAATTTTTTTTTACAGAGACAGAGAGAGAGAGCCAGAGAGAGGGATACATAGTGACAGACAGGTAGGAAGGGAGAGAGATGAGAAGCATCCATTTTTGATGCAGCATTTTAGTTGTTCATTGATTGCTTTCTTACATGTGCCTTGACCAGGGGGTTACAGCAGACCAAGTGACCCCTTGCTCAAGCCAGCGACCTTGGGCTCAAGCTAGTGAACTTTGCTCAAACTAGATGAACAGGTGCTCAAGCTGGTGACCTCGGGGTTTCAAACCTGGGTCCTCCACATCCCAGTCCAAGGCTCTATCCACTACACTACCGCCTGGTCAGGCTAAAAAAAAAAAGACAGGGCCACATAGTAAACCTGACAAGATCATTTGAGGCCTATACAATGGCCATGCAAACTCAGAGACCTACAGTAACCACTTAGGATGTTCTGAAATAAATTTTTTTCTAACTAAAAGCAGTTTATCATGGGTAGCCATTTTCTAGAGTGGTATTTTTCTCTTAACAAAAGTCAATGTTTACTTTAATCCAGCCTGTCTGTTGTCTTTTTCATCTACATACAATAACATACCTGATAACATGCCTTTTAAATGTAATAGTAATCTTTATCTGCCTCCCCTCAGGGCAGGCATCCGACCAGAGCAGTAATCAACAAACCCCCTCATTGTTATTACAATCATTTCAATTAACTATTAATTATCTTATGTCTGCCAATGTAAAAGAAATTTCACTATATAGATTTTTACTTTTTATCCAATCAAAAATTTCCCATAATTTTCTTTCTTCCACCTCCCTAATTTATCACCAATTTATTTTATGTAACCCCCTTACAACTTTCTCTTTGATTCTGATGTATAAAATAAGTGGTAAAGCTGCCTTTTTTCAGAGAATTTTCTCAATTTGTTAAAACTTTGTTTCCTGGCAATTGTCAACAGATTGGCTCAAATAAAGTCATAAAAATTCTTATACTCATGAACATTTCTTACACTGATAGTAAAGAAAGGTGGGAGGATGTTATGAATTAGGTAATATTTTTAACCTTTTATTAAAAATCAAAATTTAATTGTCCTCACTATTAGAAGGGTAGTGTTACTTTTGAAGAGCAAAAAGTTTAAAACTTATTAAAATTATTTTAGAGAGAGAGGAAGGAGAGAGATATATAATTTATTGTTCCAATGATTTATACATTTATTGGTTAATTCATGTATATGCCTTGACTGGGGATCAAACCTGCAACCTTGGTGTATCAAAAAGATGCTGTAACCAACAAAGCAACTCGGTAAAGGCTGAAGAGCAATTTTTTAAAGAATGCAATGATGCTTTTATAAAATAAAAGTACTGGAAAAAAAAAACCTGAAGTAGTTAAGAGCTAAATATTTTTGAGTTGAGAAACTATAAATGAGGTCGGAAGACATCACCTCTTACATTATCACAGTGTATAGAAATGTTTCACAATATTATGTATCGGGAGAGCAAGAACCACCTCCAGAGGTTTTAACTGTTCTTTTTCTGTTTGTTGCTTCTTCTGTATTATCTTCTTTGAGAGAGCATACAGAGTAATATGTAGGGGAAGCGAGTATTGTGTTGCCCAAAGAAGGTTTTTTTTATTAAGCTAGAATGGCTCAAACATTTTTAAAAATGGGGTTTAAGTATCAATATAAATTACATCAATTACCAGCATATAAATTTGAACACTAAGATTTACAATATTTATTTGTATAATGTGTTTAACATTATCCTACCATACTAGTAAAAATGTTATGAATATACTTCAGGGTTTAGAACCAATTGCATCAGGATGTGTCACTCTGGCATGTAGATTATTTTGTGCTGAAAAAAATTAAGGCCCATAAAGCTCAGGAAGAACATTTGACCTTTCCTTTTACTGCCTAAAAGAATGTAGACAAAGGAATTGTTCCAGGAAAAGCATTATTATCATAGATGTCCATTTTATTATGAACTAGTTATGATAGACAGGTAGAAACCTAACAAAGCCCATTTGACATAAGTGTAATCTTCTCTGTGTCCCATTATTTCAAGATTGCTCAATATACATTTTTACTAAACATTTATTCTTTTCATCTCCATGCAAAATATCTTACTTCCTTTCCTTAGTTCTCCAAGATATATAGGATGGGCAAAAGTAGGTTTAACAATTGTGAGTATGTGAATTTATTTTTGTATTATTATATATTAATTATTATATTATTTTTATAATTTTATTTTACATTCATTGTGGCATTTTGAGATCCTTTTGAGTTAACAGAACTATTTTAAAAATCATAACCTGTATGTCCTTTTCCATATGAAGAGTAAACCTACTTTTGCCCATCTTGTATACACCTCATTTTGCCTTACTCTCTTTAGATTTTTCAGGCTTATGTGAATTCCTTCTTCATTGGTATTAAAACTTGATTTTTTTGTTATTAATATGCTGTATTTTATTTTAATTATTAACCAGCCAGAAGAACTAAGGGAAAGTAGAAAGTTTCCCCATTCCCAACATACTAAAGGGGAGCAGAATTTGTCATCCCAGTGTGTATTTTTGTCCTAAGAATTATTTTAGGCTAATTATTTTTAGAAATAGCAAACAGAAAAATTTATGAAAACTGAGTAGAAGTTAATACTTTGTAAGAGTCATTTATATTTATAAGAGAAATCTCCATTTGAAGGGTGTCACTTTCTCTGTACCAGGAAGAGAAAGATGACTATAAATTTCTAGAAATTGTTATCAATTAAAAAGGCAAAGAATTAATCTGCATAACAACCTTACCCTTATTTACTGAGTTCTTTCTGGTAACCTTTTACACATGGGGTCCCCCATCCACAACTTCTTTTGTCTTTGGCTGGAGATGGTATGTAAGGTGGTGGTTTGGACCATTTATGGGAGCTACTAAGTTTTCTTGGGTCTCTCATGTATATAGGAGGTTTTCATATTATCAATTGTTTTTTTTTTTCTTCTGTTAATATTTTATTACAAAGGTTATCTCAGCCAAAAATTATTTTTCTCCCCTATAATACACAAACACATACATACACAGACACAAATTGCTTTTAACATGATGAATGTAGCAAATAAGATGTCCTAATGCACATATTTATATCCATCTCATCCCATCTTCAAATTCTTTGCAGCTGCTGAATCTCTCTCTACTTTTCTCCCACAATCATGCTCAAAGTGCAGCTAATCTACAATGAATAGTGAAGAGAAGAGAGTGAATTTTCATACCAGTTGTAGCCCCAAGATCATCTACAGTGAGTAAGTGATTATAGTCAGATCACTGAACTCTTTTTTCTCAGTTTCCCCTAAAGAAAATAGAATCATAGGGACCATGGAGCATTCTCTTGAGAATATAAGAAAGGTCCAAAGCTGTAGATAATTTTTATAAGTTTATTTAAGCCAAACCGACAAAAATTTCTGGGAAGCAAAATCCTAACAGATTGAGAAAATACTCTGAAGAGTGGCAATTTTGCAGTTTTTTTCTATGTGTTACAATCAAAGGAGGAGTTATAAGGAGGTTTACTTGTTATCCATCGTGGTGGATTAGGGAGGCAGGAGAAAGGAAAGTGAGGAAATCTCTGATATTGGATAAAGAGTAACTTCTTTTAAATTGGTGGGTAAAAGAGAGAGGTGGGTATAGTACATAGAGATGGTATTTGGGCAACAAAATAACAATGAGAGATTCTGTTTTTGGTGAGATATTCTTCTCTGAGGGGTCTGGAAGAAAAGAGGATTACTCTAAAAATCCAAAGGTATATTTTGGTAGTTTTAAAAAATGCAATAGACAGGCTCAGTTAAGGTAAAGATTGACTTTTATAAAGGAATATACAGGTCTAGGATATGATTACCTACTATGACTCACTTTTACTTGGGAAGTTTAATTTCAAATCATCCTATGTGGTTACTTTAGGTCTCTGAGTTTGTTTGTTTTTTAATTTTTATTTTATTTATTTAGAGGAGAGAGAGAGAGAGAGGAGAGGGAGAGACAGAGAAAAAGAAGGAGGGAGGAGCTGGAAGCATCAACTCCCATATGTGCCTTGACCAGGCAAGCCCAGAGTTTTGAACCGGCGACCTCAGCATTTCCAGGTTGATGCTTTATCCACTGCGCCACCACAGGTCAGGCCATGCAGGCCTTCCCTGAGCTTGTCAGGTTTCATCTTTGGCCCCTTTTTTTGTCCACACTCCCAAAACTTGCTAAGAGAAATTGATCTGTTTAGTACAAAGGTTGAACCATGGGGGCCATATAAATGTGCCACTCAGCTCTTATATTTCAGGGTGCATGATAGAGTGATGGCTCCCCTCCCATTGACTTTCTGGATCCATAATTACTGCCAAGATCTTACTGACCATAGAATTCACCCAGCCAATGACTGAGCATACTAAAGTAGACCCATTGTGAAGAGACATGGAGTTCCTACAGTGGGTGACCTTGGATTGAGATCTCCATTTACCTGACCAAAGCACCTTTAGACTTTCTTTTAATCTAAATCTCTTTCTACAATTTTTACCCTCCTTCAAGCCTCCTTTTTTCTCTCTCTCTCCTTTAGAGATGTAGGGTCTGAATCACAATTTAATGGCTCTCCTCCCCTTTTGCTTACTCCCCAAATAATCTTTTTGTACTTCTAATCTTGTTTTGAAATTTTGTTGTCAACACACCTGAGCCACAACAAAGAAGATTATAAATATAGAAACGTGAGCAACCTCTGGGGCAGCTTTTAAAACAATGGGAGTTGAAATGAGAGAACAAAGACTCTATCTTCCCATATTTTTGAGAAAGTTTTGTAATACATACAACAGTGGTACTCCAGGTATGGTCTATAGACACCTATGGTTCCCATGAAATTTTCAGGGCATATGTGAATAAAAATATTTTTTTCCACTGTGTTGATATTTGTACAGATCATGTAAAATCAATGGTGAGTAAACTGCTGGTGCCTGAGCACAAATCAAGGAAGTAGAGGAAGTAGCGTCAAGTTGTACAAATGGTTATTATACATTAGACTGTCATGCATTCTAATCAGTTGAAATAAAAAAATAGTTTTATTTGAGAATGTATTTTATTAAACAGTAAAGATTATAATATAATTAATTCTCCACCTTTGAATATATTTTTTAATATGCTGTATGACAAAATGAGAAGTAAACATAAAGTGTCGCAACAACAATGAACTACTCGGAGACCAGATGGCATGCTCCAAGGGACTAAAACAGCCCTGGTCAGTAAACTGAACAACTGAAGACCCATCCCCAGCCTTACTCAGATATTTATTAGCAAGTACAAATAACTCAAGGTAGCAGGTAGGAGAAGTTTTCAGGGGGTGAATTGATGTGCAAGAAATATGCTGACTCCTACTTAATCTCTGGTCTGAGAGCCTAAACATTTCTGTTACTAAATCATATCCCACTGTTTTGCTATTTCCAGCATGCACTTTTTCCAGTATGGGTCAGAGAGGTCCCTGAACTCTAGTCTGCTCAGGGCTTTTGCCCTATGGCATTTCGCTCTCTCAAATTGTTTTCCTAACTCTGCATATTTTCAGAGCATATTCCTACAATAAAGCACTTCTGAAAGCATATATGAAGTCAGATTTTTGTTTTGAGGAAAAACACTGGTGCAATTATTTGAGTCATGGAATAAAACTAGATTCCATATTTTATAAAACCCCCTTTTTTACCTGAAAAAAATAGAAAAAATAAAAACAGATTATTCAGACTTGCTTATTTTGCAGACATTTTCTCAAAAATAAATGAAATTAGCCTGTTTGGTCATATAGTTGTATTATTTTAATTTTTTTTTTTTTAGAAACTCCTATACTGTTTTCATAGTGGCTACATAAATTTACAATCCTAGCAGTGCAAAAAGTGCTGTTTGTTGATTTTTTGATGATAGCCATTCTGACAAGTGTCAGGTAATATCTTATTGTGATTTTAATTTGCATTGTCCTGATGATTAGTGATGCTGAGCATATTTTTATATGTCTAAAGACCATCTGTATGTCCTCTTTAAATAAATGTTTACTCAGGTTCTCTGCACAATCTTGAATCAGGTTTTTTTATATTAAGCTCTTTAGTTTGTTATATATTTTGGATATTAGCCCCTTATCAGATGTCATTGGTGAATATCTTCTTCTACTCAGTAGGTCATTTTTTAGTTTTTTATTATTATTGATTTTTTGGGATAAAGTTGGCTAATAAAATAATATAGGAATCAGATGTACAATTCTGTAACGTATCGTCTTTATATTGTACTGCATGTTCACCACCCAAAATCTAGTCTCCTTCCATCAACATTTATCCCTTTATACCCTCTTCTTCCCCTTTCCCCTATGATAATCACCATGTTGTTGTCTGTACTTATAATTTTCTTTCTTTCTTTCTTTCTTTCTTTCTTTCTCTTTCTTTCTTTCTTTTTCTTTCTTTTTGTTCTTTCTCTTTTCTTTCTCCCTTTTTTCCCTTTATTTTTTTTCTTTCTTTCTTTCTTTCTCTTTCTTTCTTTTGTTCTTTCTCTTTTCTTTCTCCCTTTTTTCTCCCTTTATTTTTTCTTTCTCTTTCTTTTCTTTCTTTCTTTCTTTCTTTCTTTCTTTCTTTCTTTCTTTCTTTCTTTCTTTCTTCCTTTCTTTCTCCCTTTCTTTCTTTCTTTCTTTCTTTCTTTCTTTCTCTTTCTTTCTTTCTTTCTTTCTTTCTTTCTTTCTTTCTTCCTTTCTTTTCTTCTTACTTTTTTCATTTAATTGCTTTACCTTTTCCACTGAGCCCTGCAGCTCCCTTCCTCTCTGGTGGTTCTAGCAAAGTGTATTTCTCTATCAGAGTCTGTTTCTATCTTGTGGTTAGTTTATTTTGTTAATTAAATTCTATATATGAGTAAAATCATGTAGTACTTGTCTTTTTCTGACTGGATCATTTCATATAACATACCAGTAATACTCTTCAGGACCATCCATGCTGTTGCAAAGGGTAACATTTCCTTTTTTTTTTTCAGACAAAGTGTACTCTACTGTATAAATGTACCACAGCTTTCTTATCCACTCTTCTATTGATGAACACTTGAGGTGTTTTCAAATTTTAGCTGTTGAAAATAATACTGCAATGAACATAGTGATGCATATGTTATTTCAAGTTTGTGTTTCAGGCTTTTTTGAATATATTCTTAGAAGAATTGCTGGGTCATAAGGCAGTTCCATTTTTAATTTTTTGAGGTAACTCCATACTGTTTTCTACACTGAGTGCACTGTACTGCATTCTTACCAACAGTGTACAAGGGTTACCTTTTTCTCACATTCTCCACAACAGTTGTTTTTTATTGATTTATTGATGATGACTATTCTGACTGGTGTGAGGTGATATCATATTGTGTTTATAATTGGCATTTCTCTGATGATTAGTGATGTTGAGCATTTTTCCCATATATTTACTGATCATCGGTACATTTTGAGAAATGTCTATTTAGGTCCCTTGGCTATTTTTTAATTGGATTGTTTGTTTGGTATTGAGTTTTATAAGTTCTTTACAAATTTTGAATATTAACCTGTCAGATGTATCATTGGAAAATATGTTCTGCCATTCAGTGTGTTTTCTTTTCATTTTGTTGATGGTTTCTTTTATTATGCAAAATCTTTTTAGTTTGATGTACTACCATTTTTATCTTTTGTTTTCCTTGCCCATGGAGACAGAACAGAAAAATATTACTAAAAGCAATATCAAAGATTTTACTGCTCCTGTTTTCCCTGTTTTCTTCTAGGGTTTTTATGGTTTCTGGTGTTACATTTAAGTGTTTAATCCATTTTGAGTTTATTCTTGTATATAGTGTAAAATTGATCATTTTATTTTTTGCATGAGTTTAGTTTTCTCAACACAATTTATTGAATAAACTGTCTTAATGTATTGTAAATTAGTGCCTCCTTTGTAACATATTGGTTCAGAGGTTGGGAACCTTTTTCGCTGAGAGAGCCATGAACGTCACATATTTTAAAATGTAATTTTCTGAGAGCCATACAGTGACCCATGTATGTTAGGCATTATCCAATAAAAATTTGGTGTTGTTCCGGAGGACAGCTATGATTGGCTCCAGCCACCCGCAACCATGAACATGAGTGGTAGGAAATGAATGGATTGTAATACATGACAATGTTTTATATTTTTAATGTAATTATTTTTTAATTAAAGATTTGTCTTGGAGCCAGATTCAGCCATCAAAAGAGCCACATCTGGCTTGCAAGCCATAGATTCCCGACCCGTGTATTAGTTGAACATACAGACATGGGTTTATATCTGGATTCTGGATTCTGTTTGATTGATTTATGTTTCTGTTTTTATGCCCTTATTCTGCTACTTTGATTACTATAACCTTGTAGAATATTTTGGTATCAGCATGTTACCTTCAATTTTGTTATTTCTTGTCAAGACTGCATTGGCTAACTAATGTCTTATGTGGTTCCATATAAATTTTAGAATGTTTTTTTTTTGAAATATTAGGATTATTCTGTCAAAAATTCCACTGGTAGTTCAATAGAGATTTTATTAAATCTGGAGATTGCTTTGGCAGCATTTTAACAGTGTTAATTGTGCCTCCATGAGTGCAGTCTGTCTTTCAGTTTATTTTTATTTTCTTAATTTTTTTCCTTTAATGTCTTATAGTTTTCTAATTACAGGTTCTTCATCTCTTTGGAAAATACATTCCTAGGTATTTTATTCTTTTTGATGCAATTGTAAATGATATTGTTCTCTTTCTAATGGTTTGTTATTGGTATATAAAAATATAACTGATTTCTGAATATTAATTTTATATCTGGTTACTTCACTGAATTCATTTATTAGCCTAATTATTATTATTTTGTGGGTTTTTTAGGCTTTTCTAAATATACTCTCATGTCATCTGCAAATAACGAGAGTTTTACTTCTTTCTTTTCAATCTGGATACCTTTTATTTATTTTTTTTCCTGTTTGAGTACTGTGGCTATGACTTCTAATAATATGTTATATAAAAGTATTGAAAGTGGACATTCTTGTATCTTATTTGAAAGAGAAATCTTTTAACTGGAGCAAAGCTTTTCCATCTAAACCAGTCTCCACACCTTGCTGAGTAAGAAAATACAACTGATGCAGTATAACATTTATCAAATTGTGTCTTTTTTCTTCTTCTATATGATCATTCTGTTGGCAGAAATTTTTTTTTTAAATTATTTTTATTTATTTATTCATTTTAGAGAAGAGAGACAGAGAGACAGAGAGAGAGAGAAGGGGGAGGAGCAGGAAGCATCAACTCCCATACGTGCCTTGACCAGCCAAGCCCAGGGTTTTGAACCGTTGACCTCAGCATTCCAGGTCAACGCTTTATCCACTGCGCCACCACAGGTCAGGCCTGTTGGCAGAAATTTTTGTGCACAAGGTCAGTGAAAGAACTGCATAGAGAGTTTAAAACAACTCCCTGTTGCCCATGAATCCTTGGAATTTTGGTCTTCCTCATCTATGTCGTGGGATGGGCCTGGTTGGAGGTGTTTGGTTTCTATGTGGTGCCATGTTTATGCCTATAGCACATGGTCAACTTGTTAAGTAATCAAGTCACTCAGATCAATGCAACAGACAGTGTGGAAAAGATCAACATTTCAGTATATTATTCCTTTAAATGCTTTCTGAGGAAAAAATATGTGGCTCCATCCTGGAATATTTGTGACACAAATGAATTCTACATGTCTTATGATTTGTTCATTGTGGCCTGTATGAGAGCTGGTGCCACTGTCACCTCCATGGCCTACTTCCTCATGATACTGTCTTCTAACAGGTCTTTCTTAAAAGATGCAAACAAAATTTAGATTTACTTGGATATCAAAGCAAAAAAACAACAACAACAACAGGAAATGCAGGATATTTAGTAATGGTCAATATAACAACTCAGTTCTTACACGTGAGTGTATGCCTGAGAGTTTCAGCCAACGAATTTACAGTTTTGACAAATGTTCAGAGAGTTGCTTTGCAGTAATGATGTGTGTCACTCTAAACAAACTTATGTAGAAATACAAACACTTTAATGTCTGTCTCAAGCTTCTGGGGTATATTTGTAAAAAAAATTCTGTTAGGTAAATTTTTTTCTTTAGATCAGGTATTGAAGTTTTTGTGTCAGCCATTTTAAAAAGCAATACTTTGAAAACAAATGACTATTTTTTGAAATTTGTGTTACATTTACTCTTATTATTACCAAGACAAGCAATTGAAAATATGACATATTCTGTGATATGCCAGCATCAAAGAATCTGCCCATAAATTCACACAAGCCACCTGTCCTTTGTTAAGATACAAAGAACAAAATGGAATTGGTGTGAAGTTCCATTTCAGTCAACTGACATTTGTTAAAATGTGGTTCATCAAAAATAAAGTGATTCTTACAACTGACTTTAAAAAAATTAGCTAATTTTCTCCCTCAATTTTCTAATCCAATCAGAAAACTTTTTAATGAGTTACTGTAATCTTGCTACACTTACCATTGAAGAAGCTGGGTTCAGACTCATTGACAAGCTTTCCAAAATCAATTTTACTTCATTTTAATAAAATTACTTACTTGTCATAATTCTTCTTAAGAAATAAATGTCAGTTCTGTTTTAATGAGTATTTGCTTTAAATGTTTAAGAACTTAAAATATTAAACCTAAAATTCTTCATAGAATCAAAAGTTAAAGACAGCCTACTTAGTGGAAGAACACATTCACACATGATACATCTGATAAGGGTTTAATATCAAAAACTTATAAAGAACTCAGATAACTTAACACCAGAAATACAGATAACTGAACAAAAAGTGGACAAAAGTCTTACACAGACACTTCTCTGAGGAAGACATACAGATAGCTAAGAAATACAAAATGTTGCTCAACATCACTAATCATCAGAGAAATGCAAATCAAAACCACAATGAGATACAAATTCACACCTATCAAAATGGCTATCATCAATAAATCAATAAGCAGTAAGTGCTGTGGAAGGTATAGAGAAGAAAAAACCCTTACTTACTGTTAGTGGGAATGAAAATTGGTGCCACCACTATGGCAAACAGTATGAAGTTCCTCAAAAAGTTAAAAAGGAAACTGCTTATGACCTAGCAATTCCACTTCTGGGAATATATCTGAAGAAAACCAAAACACTAATCTGAAAGAATAATATGCATCATAACATTTATTGCAGTGTTATTTACAATAGCTAAGATTTGGAAGGAACTTAATTGCTTATCAGTAGAAGAGTGGATTAAAAAAAAGTAATGGTACAACTTGACCAAGAGGTGGCACATTGATTAGAGAATCAACTTGGGAAACTGAAAACCCAGGTTTGAAACTCTGAGGACCCCAGCTTGAGCATGGGCTCATCTAGTTTGAGTGCAGGCTCCTCAGCTTGAGCACAGGGTCACTGGCTTGACCATAGAATCATACATATGATGCTATGGCTGCTGACTTGAACCCAAAAGTCACTAGCTTGAAGCTCAAGGTCTCTGGCTTGAACAAGGGGTCACTGGTTCAGCTGGAGTCCCCAGGTCAAGGCATGTATGAGACAGCAATCAATGAACAACTAACATGCCACAGCAATGAATTGATGTTTCTCATCTCTCTCCCTTTCTGTCAGTCTGCCCCTTTCTCTCTCTCTCTAGCAAAAAAAACAAAACAAAACAAAAAAACAGTTGTACATATCTATAAGAGAATAATAGTCTTCCATGTAAAAGGAAATGTTACCATTTGTGACAGTATGAATGGACCTAATGGTATTATATGCTATGTGAAATAAACCAGTAAAAGAAAAGCCAAATACCCTATGATTTCACTTATATATGCAATATAAAGAACAAAATAAACAAAGAAAACAGATTCATAAATGCAAAGACTGGTAGATGTCAGAGCAAATGAGGGTTGAGAGGGCTGTGTGAAAAAGGTGAAGTGTTTGATTAAGCAGTATAAATTGATAGTTAAAAACAGTCATGGAAATGTAGATTAAAGCATAAGGAATATAGTCAATGATATCATGATAACTATGTTTGGGGCCAGATGTGTACCTGAAGCACTGGGAAGAACCACTCTGTAAAGTATGATTTTCTAACCACTTTACTATATATCTGAAACTAATACACAATAATTTTGAATTAAAATGCAATTGAAAAAAAATAGAGAAGTCTTATCAGGTAGGAGATGGAGTGCACACAGACCCTCCCATTCCCTGTTGTTCCTTTTCTCTCCTGGCTGTTTCTTTTTTCTGCTAGTTCTCCTTTTCTTCTTCTGACTCTTATTTTCCTCTACCAGCTGTTCCATTTTGCTCCTGGAAACTCCTTCCCAATCATGGCTGCGCCTTCCACCACCGTCAGCTTTTTCCCAATCATGGCTGCTCCTTGCCCCTCCCGCAATGTAAACTGGGAACACTTATTACTTGTGTCTGCCATATTAGACTCTGGTCAGCAGCACTGGCACCCACCTGGTGGACTCCCAGCAGTTTCATCCAACAAGACTCTCTCCATCTTTCTGGAAGTGACCAAGCACACAACACCACCAGCTCTCAACCAGGCCAGCCAGAGTGACCTGCCTCCACCTCTACCTCCCCACCCTCCTGCCCTCAGCCACCACCCATGCCTTCTGCCTGCTGTACTCTTTCCCCACTTGTAGCTCACTGGCCTCTCTCCAGTCCTGAGCCTTGCCAATGCCGAGGGGGAGGGCAAGCACCGTAAAAACAAGCAAGATGGTAGAGCCAGGGGACCAGAGTCTCAGGGACTGCCATACAGTAGAATTGTGTGACTCCTAGGTCAATAGCATTGCAGCAATAGGCCATTTGGTATTGGTGCTGGTGCTTGCACAGGCACAGGGCCCTATTCAGGCAGCATGGCCCCTGGAGGCTCCTTGGAGACTCCTTTTAACTTTGGCAAGAATGAAAGAACTCTACCCTACCTCACTGGCAATTACAGTGTTCTGTGCAGAATCAGGCAGAAAGACACTTTATGCCTAGATAATGGGATTAAGGCTGTGATCAAATTGACCATGTCCATGGCTCCCCAAGGCAATATTGCACCACAAAAGCTGCTATGGTTGTGCCTGAACTGCCAGTGGACCATGGAGAAGTTGAAGATTTACAGCAGTTTGGACCAGCCAACAAACAGCCAAGACTACTTTGTCCATGACCCTCTTGGTGAGTTTTCAGAAGACTCAAGAAGTCAGAGACTGGCTCTGGGCAGCCAGCCAACTCCTTTGGACATAAAACCTCCTTATGAGGTCTGCCTAAAGCCCAGAGAGGTCTTAGAAAAGACAGACCAGGAGTCACAGCAGCTGCAGATCTACTGGTCGCAAGTACGCTAAATGGTCTGCTGCATATACTGCCAGGTAGAGACACCACTGATGGCCAATAAGGAGGAAGTTAATAAAATTGTGGTTAAATTTTGCAAGTCAGAGCACTCCCAGTTGTACCAGAGGTTAAATCAACAAGCACGAGATTATGTGCTAATGAGAATACATCTCCTGCTGCAGCTGTCTGCTGTGTTTAGTGTGAGAATGTTGTCCTGCCTACAGAGCCCTCTACAGGATCACCAGTTCATCTTCCTCTTCCTCAAGGAATATGATACCCTCTGCCAGGTTGCACGGCAGCATCAGCACCTTCACTGTAACTCTAAAAAATAAGCAATTAAATACATAATAAACTACATAATAAACACCAGTTTGAAAATCTGATTGTTTTGAGCCCCTTCTCTAGAACAACTTTCCAGCCTTGGTGTCACAAATCAGGCTAGGAGCTGCAATGTACAACACCTGCAGTGAGGATGCATATAGCACTTTGCTGCAACAGTACCAGCACTTAGAGGAGGAGCTTCACAGAGTCACTAAGATGTGGCGGGAACGCCAGAAGAGGGTTAGCTCCTACACAACAAGAAGATGACAATAAAAAAGCAAGCTAGCAAAAAAAATGAAGTGTTTTAAAACAAAGGTAATTCCTTTAAGAGCATTTAACCATTAAGAAAGAGGACAATGATGACTACATCCATTCACACATCCTCACATGTAACATCATGGACCCTCTCATCCCCAGCAACACCCACATCCACCAGCTGCCACTCCAAGTGAGCTCTAGTCCTGCTTGTCTCTCTGAGAGTCACCTACCCAATGTGTCATGGACAAGCTTGGGGTCAGGTTCCAAATCTCCCATTACAGCTCAGCAGTATCCAAGACTGATCCACACAGACAGTAGCTCTCCACCAACTTTTTGCAGTGATGAAGATGTGGCTTCATTGTCAGCTATATTTGTATTTATTCATTGAATAGCCACAACAATACCAAGGTAGTGAGCAACATATGCTCTGATACTCTGGGGGACTCAACTAGCCTTCTCCTCAGTTGTGGATTGCTCCTGTGCTTGCTGTTCTGTCTCAGCACCAACTGTGAAGGCATCTATGGCCCACAAAAGGAAAGTGGGGACAAGACTGAAGACAAAGAGAGGAGCACAGAGTACAGCTTTAGCACATACATTTGGATCTGCACCAACCAGAAGGAAGGCAAGTACTGTGACCGCTTCTGTGCATTATTCACGCACAGCTGGCCTTCCACACCAACAGGCAGAACTTATGAAGACATGAAGGAAAAGCTTAATTTTTGGCTTGCCAAGAAAATAGAACAACTTGAGAAAACAGATCACATTCAGAAAAGAAGAGTGTGGTTGATTATTGTGTGGTGGACTTGCTGCAGTTCATAAACAGCTCAGTGACCAAGCCTGTGAGCAGCACTTCTACAACTCTGGGAATACAGTATGAAAATATGCAGAGTTGAGATGACGTCAGAGTAATGGCGGAGTAGGAAGCGATACCGATAAATCTCCCCCAAAACTCAACAAGATCTTCAACCAGAAACAGAAAAACCTATACTTGGAGCCTCCAGATGCTTCACAATACACCCAAAGGTATGGTGGAGTGAAAAATTGGCTAAATATATAACCAAATCCTGAAGGAAATAGGGAGTAAGAAATGCTCCGCCTTCCTCACTAACCTAAACAGGGTGGCTTTCTCTGGTAACTGTGAATATAGAAACTGAGGCGGGCAAAGGGGGTGAATACATCCAGGTCGCGGCACAAACGGCCGAAACAGGCTGTGGCATGGAGATCCTAGCGGAGGAAAAACTGATCCTGTGGCAAGACGGGCAATACAAGCTAACACTCGCACCAAACCCAAAAAAAGAAAGACAAGCGGGGCAGCCATTTTACCTGATCTCCTGGTTGGTGCGCAGTTAGTGGGCGAGAGATCTCTTCTAAGCCCAAGAAGTGGGTGTCCGTGTTACCCCACAGAGAGGCAGGGTCAGAGGCCTTTCTGTGGGCCAAAAGCAGAATCTCTGGGCAGCCCCAGCGCCCTGGGAAAGCCGCGCACGGGAGGGAGCGAGAACTAATTCCAACAGTGGAAATTTTCCGTGCTGGTGAGGGCTTCACTCAGGGAAACACGGCCGGCCTCATATCCTGGTGTGCGCACGCAGATAGGTAGTGAGCAATTCCTCCGTGTCCCTCGGCAGTGCGCGCCCGTGTTATCACACAGAGGGGCAGAGTCAGGGGCCTTTGTGTGGGCAAAAGCGGAATCTCGGGCCGCCCCAGCGCCTTGCAAAAGCCACGCACGGGGACGGAGCGAGAGCGAATTCCAGCGCTGCAAATTTCCATGCGGTTGGGGGTTTCACTCAGAGCGAGAGACTACTGGCCGGATATCCTGGTCTGCGCGCAGATAGTGAATGAGAGTTTCCTCCAAGCGCCCCGGAAGTGGGTACCCGCCTGTGTTACCAGACAGAGTGGCAGAGTCAGAGGTCTTTGAGTGGGCGGAAAGCCCGCCTGATTATGCTAGCAGCTCTGACTGACTGAGCCTTACCCAGAGCCCTGTGCTGAGTGGGAATAGAGTAGGGAGTTGCCAGCTCTTTGAACCTCTTACTATCCAGGCAGAGGCAGCAACAACCCCATAGCTGGATTATCAGGCTACTAATTGAGGAAGGAAAGACTAGGAGAAAGGCTCCAGGAACAAGGACTCTCTCACTGTTGGAGCCTATGAATGCTAATGAGCCTTGACTCCCAACGAGACTAAAGCACAATACATGACATTGCCATAGAGACTTATCAACTGCAAACCTCTACCTGAGCGTGCCAAAGGGGCAGAACCTGGGGTACAGAGTCACCGACCAGGAAGAGGGAGAGAAAAGAAAAAACAAGAAGATAACCTCTCAAAATCAAGAATAATCTGCAGACTTTATAACCTATCCCATTTTATTATATTTGTTCGTTTGTTTCTCTTATCTTCATTCTTGATACTTTCTTTCCTCCTCCAATTTGGCTGATTAACTCTCTGCCGGTCTTACTCTCTCCTCTCCTTGAACTACACTACCCATAAGTGTTACATCTCCCATTATCTTTTTTCTCCTCTTCCTTTCTCTCTATGAGGGTTGCACTCCAAAACCCTTAACTCTCTCTCTCTCCTTTCTTTTTTCTTCTTTTACTGGTTCCCTCTTTTTTCTCTCTCTCTTTCTTTTCTCCCTCTATATTAGTTTCTTCCTTTCTCCTTTACATCTCCTCTTATTCAAACCTCAATAACAAACAAATTATCTTATCTGGGACTCAAACTTATGTTTGTGGCAATTTGGGGGGTTTTTACTTCACCTTTTTAACTCACTAGCAGTGCTCCCATCCCTGGCTCTCCATTTTATCTAGTTCTTGTTCCACTAAATACAATAGTATTTTTTTTAATTTGTCCCCCCATTTTTCTGTTCTCCTCTTATTCCTCTCATCATAACTCTTAGACAACCAAACCTAAAAGCAAATAATTTTATTCTTAACCAAAATTTTTTCCTCATTTGGTTTTTGTGGGTCCATACCGCTCCCCCCCCTTTTTTTTTTTTTGCCCCTTTATTACTTTTCCCCAATTCAGGAACTCCATCACAGGCATTGTTTGTTATAATTCACAGTTCACCACAAGATTTTCTCAAGAAAAAGGGCAGAGGAGAGAAAAAAAGGAGGGGGGGATAATTTTTTTTCTAAATATTATTTTATTTTTCTTTATTTCATTATTAAATTTTAAAAAAAACAACACTTTTCGATTTTTTATTTTTTTTAGCTTTTTATTCTTTATTAAATCTCATTAATACTATCAACAAAACCACACTCAGATGCCATTAAGGAAGAGAAAATAAAATATTATGGATACAAAAGAAAGAGAGGTACCACAGCTAGATGAGGAAAAATCTATGGAGAAAAAATTTAATATATTGGAAACCTTGGAGCTAAATGACAGAGAATTCAAGATAGAAATCCTAAAAATCCTCCGAGATATACAAGAAAACACAGAAAGGCAATTTAGGGAGCTCAGAAAACAACTCAATGAACACAAAGAATATATGTCCAAGGAAATTGAAACTATAAAAACAAATCAAACAGAGATGAAAAACTCAATTCACGAGCTGAAAAACGAAGTAACAAGCTTAGCTAATAGAACAGGTCAGATAGAAGAGAGGATTAGTGAAATAGAAGACAAGCAACTTGAGGCACAACAGAGAGAAGAAGGAAGAGACTCAAAAATTAAAAAAAATGAGATAGCCCTACAAGAATTATCAGAATCCATCAAAAAGAATAACATAAGAATAATAGGTATATCAGAGGGAGAAGAGAGAGAAAATGGAATGGAGAACATACTCAAACAAATAATAGATGAGAACTTCCCAAGCCTGTGGAAAGAACTAAAGCCTCAAGTTCAAGAAGCAAACAGAACACCGAATTTTCTTAACACCAACAAACCTACTCCAAGGCATATCATAATGAAATTGACACAAACCAACAGCAAAGAAAAAATTCTCAAGGCAGCCAGGTAAAAGAAGAATACAACATATAAAGGAAGGCCCATTAGATTATCATCAGATTTCTCAGCAGAAACTCTACAAGCTAGAAGAGAGTGGACCCCAATATTTAAAGTCCTGAAAGAGAGAAACTTTCAGCCACGAATACTATACCCATCAAAGCTATCCTTCAAATATGAAGGAGAAATAAAAACATTCACAGATACAGAAAAGATGAGGGAATTTATTATCAGAAAACCCCCACTCCAGGAATTACTAAAGGGGGTTCTCCAATCAGATACAAAGAACAAAAAAAAAATAGAGCCACAAGTAAAAGCTCCAAGAAGAATGCAATAAAACCAAATTTAAAATGTGACTACAACAAAAAGAAAGAGGGGGAGAAGATGGAGATTAACAGTAGCAAAGGACGATGGAGTGCAAAAGTACTCACAAAATAGTTTGCTACAATGAACAGGGTAGGGACCCTTTTCATTACTCAAAGGTAACCACCATTGAAAAAACCACCACAGAAGCACATGAGATAAAAAAAGATAGCAACAGAGGAAAGATGTATGGAATACAACCAAATAAAAACAAAAGATAGAAAAACGAAAGAGAAGGATCAAACAAGACACAAAACTAACAGAAAGCAATCTATAAAATGGCAATAGGGAACTCACAAATATCAATAATTACACTAAATGTAAACGGATTAAACTCACCAATAAAAAGGCACAGAGTAGCAGAATGGATTAAAAAAGAAAATCCAACTGTATGCTGCCTACAGGAAACTCATCTAAGTAACAAGGATAAAAACAAATTCAAAGTGAAAGGCTGGAAAACAATACTGCAAGCAAATAACATCCAAAAAAAAGCAGGTGTAGCAATACTCATATAGGATAATGCTGACTACAAGACAGGAAAAGTACTCAGAGACAAAAATGGCCATTTCATAATGGCTAAGGGGACACTGAATCAAGAAGACATAACAATTCTTAATATATATGCACCAAACCAAGGAGCACCAAAATATATAAGACAGCTACTTATTGACCTTAAAACAAAAACTGACAAAAATACAATCATACTTGGAGACCTCAATACACCGCTGACGGCTCTAGATCGGTCATCCAAACAGAGAATCAACAAAGACATAGTGGCCTTAAACAAAACACTAGAGCACCTGGATATGATAGACATCTACAGGACATTTCATCCCAAAGTGACTGAGTATACATTTTTCTCCAGTGTACATGGATCATTCTCAAGAATTGACCATATGTTGGGCCACAAAAACAACATCAACAAATTCAGAAAAATCAAAGTTGTACCAAGCATATTTTCTGATCATAAAGCCTTGAAACTAGAATTCAACTGCAAAAAAGAGGAAAAAAATCCCACAAAAATGTGGAAACTAAACAACATACTTTTAAAAAATGAATGGGTCAAAGAAGAAATAAGTGCAGAGATCAAAAGATATATACAGAGTAATGAAAATGACAATACGACATATCAGAATCTATGGGATGCAGCAAAAGCAGTGATAAGAGGGAAGTTCATATCACTTCAGGCATATATGAAAAACAAGAGAGAGCCCAAGTGAACCACTTAACTTCCCACCTTAAGGAACTAGAAAAAGAAGAACAAAGACAACCCAAAAGCCGCTGAAGAAAGGAGATAATAAAAATCAGAGCAGAAATAAATGAATTAGAGAACAGAAAAACTATAGAAAAAATTAATAGAAAAAGGAGCTGGTTCTTTGAAAAGATCTACAAAATTGACAAACCCTTGGCAAGACTTACCAAGGAAAAAAGAGAAAGAACTCATATAAACAAAATCCAAAATGAAAGAGGAGAAATCACCACAGACACCGTAGATATGCAAAGAATTATTGTAGAATACTATGAAAAACTTTATGCCACTAAATTCAACAACCTAGAAGAAATGGATAAATTCCTAGAACAATACAACCTTCCTAGACTGAGTCAAGAAGAAGCAGAAAGCCTAAACAGACCTATCAGTAGAGAAGAAATAGAAAAAACCATTAAAAACCTTTCCAAAAATAAAAGTCCAGGCCCTGAGGGCTATACCAGCGAATTTTATCAAACATTCAAAGAAGAGTTGGTTCCTATTCTACTCAAAGTCTTCCAAAAAATTGAAGAAGAAGCAACACTTCCAAACACATTTTATGAGGCCAACATAACCCTCATACCAAAACCAGGCAAGAATGGCACAAAAAAAGAAAACTACAGACCAATATCTCTAATGAATACAGATGATAAAATACTAAACAAAATACTAGCAAATCGAATACAACAACATATTAAAAAAATAATACATCATGATCAAGTGGGATTCATCCCAGAATCTCAAGGATGGTTCACCATACGTAAAACGGCTAATGTAATACACCATATCAACAAAACAAAGAACAAAAATCACATGATCTTATCAATAGACGCAGAAAAGGCTTTCGATAAAATACAACACAATTTTATGTTTAAGACTCTCAACAAAATGGGTATAGAAGGAAAATATCTCAACATGATAAAGGCCATGTATGATAAACAATCAGCTAACATCATATTAAATGGCACTAAACTGAAGGCTTTCCCTCTTAAATCAGGAACAAGACAGGGTTGTCCACTCTCTCCACTCTTACTTAATGTGGTACTAGAGGTTCTCGCCACAGCAATAAGACAAGACAAAGAAATAAAAGGCATCCATATCGGAAAAGAAGAAGTAAAGGTATCACTTTTTGCAGAAGATATAATCCTATACATTGAAAACCCCAAAGAATCCACATAAAGACTACTAGAAACAATAAGCCAATACAGTAAGGTCGCAGGATACAAAATTAACATACAGAAGTCAATAGCCTTTCTATATGCCAACAATGAAACAATTCAGAACGAACTCAAAAGGATAATCCCCTTCACGATTGCAACAAAAAAAATAAAATACTTAGGAATCAACATAACAAAGAATGTAAAGGACTTATATAATGAAAACTGTAAACCATTGTTAAGGGAAATTGAAAAAGATATAATGAGATGGAAGAATATACCTTGTTCTTGGCTAGGAAGAATAAATATAATCAAGATGGCTATATTACCAAAGCAATATATAAATTCAATGCAATTCCCATCAAACTTCCAATGACGTTTTTTAAAGAAATAGAGCAAAAAATCATCAGATTTATATGGAACTATAAAAAACCCCGAATAGCCAAAGCAATCCTAAAGAAAAAGAATGAAGCTGGGGGCATTACAATACCTGACTTCAAACTCTATTATAGGGCCACGACAATCAAAACAGCATGGTATTGGCAGAAAAATAGACACTCAGACCAATGGAACAGAATAGAAAGTCCAGAAATAAAACCACATATATATAGTCAAATAATTTTTGATAAAGGGGCCAACAACACACAATGGAGAAAAGAAAGCCTCTTCAATAAATGGTGCTGGGAAAACTGGAAAGCCACATGCAAAAGAATGAAACTGGACTACAGTCTCTCCCCCTGTACAAAAATTAACTCAAAATGGATCAAAGATCTAAACATAAGACCTGAAACAATTAAGTACATAGAAGAAGACATAGGTACTCAACTCATGGACCTGGGTTTTAAAGAGCATTTTATGAATTTGACTCCAATGGCAAGAGAAGTGAAGGCAAAAATTAATGAATGGGACTACATCAGACTAAGAAGTTTTTGCTCAGCAAGAGAAACTGATAACAAAATAAACAGAAGCCAACTAAATGGGAAATGATATTTTCAAACAACAGCTCAGATAAGGGCCTAATATCCAAAATATACAAAGAACTCATAAAACTCAACAACAAACAAACAAACAATCCCATAAAAAAATGGGAAGAGGATATGAACAGACACTTCTCCCAGGAAGAAATACAAATGGCCAACAGATATATGAAAAGATGCTCATCTTCTTTAGCTATTAGAGAAATGCAAATCAAAACGGCAATGAGATACCACCTCACACCTTTTCGATTAGCTATTATTAGCAAGACAGGTAATAGCAAATGTTGGAGAGGCTGTGGAGAAAAATGAACCCTCATACACTGTTGGTGGGAATGTAAAGTAGTACAACCATTATGGAAGAAAGTATGGTGGTTCCTCAAAAAAATGAAAATAGAGCTACCTTATGACCCAGCAATCCCTCTACTAGGTATATACCCCAAAAACTCAGAAACATTGATACGTAAAGACACATGCAGCCCCATGTTTATTGCAGCATTGTTCACAGTGGCCAGGACATGGAAACAACCAAAAAGCCTGTCAATAGATGACTGGATAAAGAAGATGTGGCACATATACACTATGGAATACTACTCAGCCATAAGAAATGATGACATCGGAACATTTACAGCAAAATGGTGGGATCTTGATAACATGATATGAAGCGAAATAAGTAAATCAGAAAAAACCAGGAACTGCATTATTCCATACGTAGGTGGGACATAAAAGTGAAACTAAGAGACATTGATAAGAGTGTGGTGGTTACGGGGGGGAGGGGGAAATGGGAGAGGGAAAGGGGGAGGGGGAGGGGCACAAAGAAAACAAGATAGAAGGTGACAGAGGACAATCTGACTTTGGGTGATGGGTATGCATCATAATTGAACGACAAGATACCCTGGACTTGTTATCTTTGAATATATGTATCCTGATTTATTGATGTCACCCCATTAAAAAAATAAAATTATTTAAAAAAAAAAGACAATATGCAGATTTATGATGACAATTAGAGACAGCATGGTGCCCTATGGCAAAAGCCCTGAGTGGATGAGAGTCAAAGGTTCTCTCTGACCCCATACTGGAAACAGAGCATGCTAGAAACAACAAAACAGCAGGATAAGATTTAGAAACAGAAAATGTTTAGGCTCTCAATACAGGTATTAGGAGTTATCATGTTGCTTGTCCTTAACTTAACCCCCTGAAAACTTCTTCCTTTTGCTTCCTTGAGTTATTTGTCCTTGCTAATAAATATCTGAGTAAGGCTAGAAACAAGGTTTCAGTCCTTTGGTTTGCTGACCAAAGCTGTTGCCTACCCTCCACCCATTGGAGCATTTTATCTGGTCTCTGAGTAGCTTATTATTGCCTTTACAATTGTTGCCCCCTATGAGGAATGGAAACCAAATGACAGGTTTGCTACACTGAGTAGCTCATTGTCATTGCAACAAGTCATTTTCCACATGAGGAACCAGTAGAAATAACCTCTCAAAGTCTGTCAAAGGAAAAGGATGCCTATTCATCCTGTTTGGTAAGGGACACAAGTAGCAGGGGAAAAGTCCTTAAATGTTTGTGGCAAGGTCGCTTTTAGGGATCAGGCCAGTTTATTTCTCTTTCCCTTTATCTCTCCTTCATCATGGGAATTTCTTTCCCTTTTTCTCTCCTTCATCATGGGAATTTCTTTCCCTTAAGAAGCAGAATCTCAAGTTACAGCTACAGGGACTCCTCCAAGCTGTGGGTTGTTGGATTGGAACTTAATTGTTCTCTTGCTCACAACCTGGCAACAATGTTTTTAGTATCTGAAGAAGAGAAGTTCAGACTTAGAAAATTGTAAAAGCACTTTTACCAAGGGAATGGTTGAAGGAATTGGGACGGGATATGAAATGACCCCCTGGGATAGAAAAGGGCTTGTAAAAACTGTTCTACCACCTAGCTGGAACTTCAGACCAGCCCCTCCATCTACATAATTCACTGATCCTAGCCAGCAGGAAGTAGCTACAGAAGAAGAGCTCCTTTTTCTTAAACAACAAAAGTCTGAAATGTTAGGTTGGGGTACAGGATGCCTTTAAAACTCAAAGCTCCTCTAAACTCAAATTCCTCTCACCCAACCTCATACTAGGGCAAATTCTTTATTAATCATCTTCATCATTTGACCTTCTCCTTCCCTTAAGCCACTCCTCCTACCCTGAGAAGGTTCTGGAAATTGTCCTTAGGACAAGGCCTTCAGGAGGGACTTGAGGGTTAGGAAAGATAGATTGTTGGTAACCAAGGCCACAAACCTGTTACAACTCTAGGAAAGAAGGACATTTTCAGAAAGATTACAGGCAGAACTTAATAGCAACTGTGTAGTTTGGATTTTGTGTGTGCTTTAATAGGCTAAATAAAACTCAGTCTAAAATTTCTTATAAAATTCCAGCAAATCAGATTTTAGAAAGCCAATATGATCAATTACTACTCTTGTTGTGTATATGCAAATTACTAGGCCAAGTTAAAACTTGACTTAATACTGTAACTAGGATAATCTAAATTTGGTTTTTGGAAAAAAATAACTAAAAGTAATTTTAGGAAGAAAAAAAAAAGAAACCAAGCAATTTAAGTATCTTAAAGCCTTATCCTGGAGACCTGAAAACTATTGTAATCCTGAAAACAATAAAAAAATAATAATACTGGAAAATATAAAAGTATTCTAAAATTTTTTAACCAGGTTGTCTAGAAATATATTTGATATCACTACTACTTCAATTTAATTAATATCTTTCAAAGTTCTTAACAAGAAATATGTTTGTTTTGCCTGGGTTTACAAGAAGTTCTTGTTATCCCTGTTATATCTTTTAAAAATATGTTTGTTTTCCAATAAAATAACCTGTTTCTAAGGGTCATAAAATGTGTTCATAAAAGTGTTAATATAAAATTGCTAATTACTGAATTAGTTGTCACTGAAAGTTAAGGTTTAAAAAGTTGAAAATTCTGATTAATTAGAAAGATATTGCATAGTTTTAATAATAAAAGATATGAGGTACAGAGCCAATTTTGAAAGGAAAGGGAAGAAAGTAAATAATTTCTGAAAGCTAGTTATTTCTGAATAGATAAGAAAGTTTATGTCAGTTGCAGAAGGTTTGTGTAAGTTGTAGAAGTTTGTGCAGAGATAAAAAAGAATAGTAACTGACAGTGTAGACAAAGGTGAGAAAAATAAAAGGATTTTTCTGAAAGGAAAATAAAAAGGAACATTTGATCATTCTTGAAGGCCTCATGAGATTGAGAAATTCACACAAAATTGCAGTTATTAATGAAGGAGCCAATAACCTTCTTAAGCCTCAGCTACACAAACAGAAAGGGGGGACTCAGGAGGAGAAACTCACCCCACATGAACTGTATAAAGCTTTTTACTCCTATTTTTTTAAACATTTCCTCATCTGACATGCTATAGCTGAGAGGCATTTTAAACCAACCAAGAAATGGCCAAAGCCTCTCGTGTTGTTCTGGGATATATTAGCTGGCCCTGAGTGGCAGAATACAATCAAATTACAAACCTGGGGGTGAGGGTATGTGGCAGTTTTGTCATCCACAGGTCATCTTTGAGTACCAGTAAAAAATGTGAGGCCTTATCATATGTTGGCATCAGCCCCTAGAAAGCAACATGATTCCAGAGATCCAGAAGCTGATAGTGAATTCACCTCTGAAAATGAACCTGAAAAATAGAATACCTAACTCTCTCCCAAGCACTCAGAGAGTGCCTGACATCATTTGGGACACTTAAAAACATCTAACCATGGCCTGACCTGTGGTGGCGCAGTGGATAAAGCTTGGACCTGGAAATGCTGAGGTCGCCGGTTCGAAACCCTGGGCTTGCCTGGTCAAGGCACATATGGGAGTTGATGCTTCCAGCTCCTCCCCCCTTCTCTCTCTCTGTCTCTTCTCCCTCTCTCTGTCTCTCCCTCTCCTCTCTAAAAAAATGAATAAATAAAAAATTAAAAAAAGAAAAATAGAAAAAAAAACATCTAACCAGGTGTGCTGAAAAAGTTTTGCAAAAATACAGACATGTCTGTGACCTCTGTATGCCTGTTTCTCTCTGAGCTTGCCCTTCACCTTCCACTGCAATCACCACCACCACCTGTTAACAAGTTAGTCATCACTGAACCACCTAATCATTTTACTCTCTGTTAGTCTTTACTAGGACAAAAAATGAAAATATATGTGGGAATATGCTATAAAAATATGCAGAGTTAGGATAACAATTAGATAGAGCAAAGTGCCCTAGGGCAAAAGCCATGAGTAGATGAGAGTCAAGGGGCTTCTCTGACCCCATACTGAAAACAGTACACACTGAAAACAGCAGGATATGATTCCGACACATAAAATGTGTCGGCTCTCACTACAGAGATTAGGAATCAGCATGTTCCTTGTCCTTTACTGCAGCCCCTGAAAACTTCTGCTGTCTGCTTTCTTGAGTTATTTATTTGTATTTTCTAATAAATATCTGAATATGGCTGGGGACAGGGCTTCACTCCTTTGGTCTGCTGATTGGGGCTGTTGCCACCTCTTGGCCTGTCTGAGCATGACATCTGGTCTCCAAATAGTTCATTGTGGCTGTGGCATGCAGCAAAGGGGGAAAGGCATAAACAAAGAAAACTAGAAGAGAAGGCTCTCCTTGAAGCAGAAGCTAGGGTCTGAGAGCATGTGTCCATTTGTAGACAGGTGGCCCACAGAGGAAATTCAGCAGCTTCAGAAGCCCCAAGTTGTGAAAGTATAAGAGACTTTTAGTAAAGACTGTCCCAGGGAGCATTCCAAGATGACAATAAAGTAGGTGGATATTCCAACTGCCAAATCCCAGGACCAAATTGGATTACATCTTAATTTAAGAACAATCATCTTGAAAAACCAACTTTGGTCTAAATGAAGAGGAGTCTATAACCAAGGATCACAGAAGAAGCCACACCAAGACTGGTAGGAAGGTGAAGACTCAGAGGGGACTGCCCCACTCCCAGGAATGAGTGTTGGCTGAGGGCCTGGAAGGACTCTCACTGAAGAGTAGGTTACCCTGAGAGATGTGGGTCTTCAGCCCCAGGCCCCAAACCCAAGCCGAGAGCCCCAGAGCCTAGAAGAGGCAACCACACATCATTTGGAGGTAATAAAAGCTGGTTTTCTGTCTGCAAGAAAGAGATGGAGCTCATGAAGATGCAGGCTTTGTCTAAAAGGGCCCATGCAAAAAATCTTGTTCACAGTTACTTGCATGGAGTGCTGAGAGGACTAGGGTTGCATGAGGAGAGTGTAAAGTTGGAGGCCCAGGGAGAAAAACTATGTGAGAGGGCCACTGGAAATCCTGTGCTGAGCCATTCTCCAATACTGCAGTTGCCATCTTTCTGGTGTGGAGTAGTCCCCTCTGAGTGGCATCAGGCTAGGGTAAAGCAACTGCTCCACCCTTGAAGTCTCTTCTGTTCCAGTCATGAAGATTGGGTCCTGCTAAGAAGCCAGGAAGCAGGGGGCTCATCAGTGACTCAGTTTTCTGGTGTTGAGGCTGGAGCTTTCCCACACATGCTACCAAGATTAAGACTGGTGCTTCTACCTCATGGGGAATTCAGTGGAAACTCTCTGAACTGCAGGCAGACCACACATCTGAGTCTCTGAAGCCACAGTCACTGGACTCCTGGAGCCACATCAAACTAAGGTTTGTGAAAAAAGTCTGGATAGGCTGATACCTGGGGCTGAGCCACACCCACCACCTTCCCTAATCCCTAAATTGCCACATTCTCTAGATTTACCAGAGGTTTTTTCAGTGGCTGAACCCAACAAGCATCCAGAAAACATAGGTTGCAGGAGGCCGAACTCAAGGAATATTGGCTTTTTAAGTGGACCTTCCTCCAGGCCCAATGTGGGTAAAAAACAGCATAGGTGTGCAGCTGGGTATTTACATGAGCACCTGGGCCCAGCAGAGACAGCCACAAACTCTAGATTTTTTGTAGCTCCAAAAAGGTTGCTGAGGGCCAGTCATGAGCAGTGTCTTCTGTTGTTAATGTTTGAAGTTTCATGAAGAGGAGCTGCAAAGGAATGAGGCAGCAACAACAATACTGCAAGTAGAGGACCCCAATCTCTTCAGGATTGAAGTGCCTTGGAGAGATCAGCTATCAAATTTATTAAGCAGAAATTTGATATCTTGCATAAGAAACTAACAAAATACAGTGTACAATTTTATTATTTAGTTTTGCAAAACTGAATAGATTTATCTTGCCCTTTCTGAGACATAACAACACACCATGTTCTGTCTGATTCCTAATCTGCAGGAAGCTCCAGTTGGGCCAAACACCCACAACCTTGGGCCTTCACTGGACACTACTGCTTTCAGTCACAAATGCTTGCCCTTGACCTTCACTTCCACAGGATGGGAACAGAAAGTCACTCAGTGTTTGGCTTTCCTCCAACATCTCCCCCTTTTCTGTTTAACTCATTTTGCAACATTATGGCTTACAAGGAGGCTCATCCTTTGGAATGATGCAAGTCATCTCTGCTCTTTCTCCAGACTAAGCAAATAAAAAAAAAAACATAAAACAGCAATGACAATTAATGTGCTTATTGTAGAATCTTCTAATAATTATAAATGTATAACAGGGTTTAGTTCAGATAATCCATCAACAATACTACTTAATAAAGGTGCACTAGAAAGCAATTTCAGTTTTTATCTGAAAGTGTCATATATATCTTGTTGCAATTATTGTATTTTCATAGATATATTACCTTAATTAAGCAAATGTTTTCTAACTATATCTCAAGAAAAATTAGTCTCATTATATGGATGTGGGGTGACACAAATGGTAGTAATCACATATAGGTTTTATTTGATATTGTAAGCTTAACAATTGATCTCCCAACAGTACTACTGCCTGTTGTAAATCTGCTATTTGACTCTCAATATGACTATCAATCAATTTTTGGTTATTCCATAATTTTTCAGAGTGCTCATGCCAGTTTTGCACAAATTCTGTGTTGATGAAGAGCAACTACTGCTGCTGTCACAGTGGCTGTGATAGCTATAATTCAAATAATAGCAGTGATTAACATATATATAAAATGTTTTCCTCTGAGTAATAATCTTTTTTAGAGCCTCATTTATTAAATATATTTTGAGTGAGTTTTGCTATTGTCTATGCATCTAAACAGGGATTCAAACTCCTGTTCTAGCTTTAACTATATACACAGAATTAATAGATTGATTATAATTAATAGAGGAATTGAGATAAGTATAGAAAGAACAATTCACACAGGTAATGAGATTAATTGATTTATTCCAGGGCACAGGACTAATCATGAACATATAAGGTAGACGTACACAAGCCTGTATATTATGAGATTCATTGCATGTAAATGTCAATAGTTTCCTAATTGATAAATATATGAACCTTTCATTTACTCATATGATGTAAACCTATTCCAATTTTTCATAAATCTGTATGTGTAGGTCCTTCTATAAAGTGAGGAGCCAGGGGAGACATTCCTCCATCATGCCATACAATAAGCTCTCCAGTTCTATTGGTAAATATGGTGTTATTTTCTCTCTTCCAGGTTAATGTATATAAAGAATATTTGGTCTGAGCAGAGCCAACTGGAGGTCAATCAATTATGCTCCCATAAGAATTAAGAAGTACTCTTCCAATTTCTCCTTTACATGTTTCCCACATTATCCAACTACCTATACCATTAGCATGCATTTGTTGATAATTAGGAAGATTGGGAGAACTATCAGTGGTGCTACCAGATGACTCATTCTGAAAGGTCCACCCTTGTAATATATATAGAATAAGGTGATGTGACCCATTTTGTATAATAGATAACCAACCCTGTAATTTTATTTTTAAGTAATGATTTTTTGCATCTATAGAAGTGGGTAATCCAACTAAACCCACAGTATAATTTGATATAACCTATCCTTCTTCTTCAGGCCTTAAGGGTCCATGGCTTTAAATTGGTCCTGGAAGCCAAAAAGAATCATTAACATATACAGAAAAAGGGGTGTCTTTCCAATTAACAGGTCTATTTAAAGGAAGATTAGAAATATAAGCCCAGTAAGAATAGCTGGCTCTGCTTACTGGTACAGACACAACAGGCAACATTGCCAGAAACAGAGTCAAGGATGATTTTGGAATCTTAGTTCCAATTGAAACATTTTCTGTCTCCTGGGTCAGTTTCTTTAGTTGCCGCCAAGTAGGCAGTTCAGCATTTGTGTCACAGTTATCTTCATCTTCATTTCTCTGATTACCTTTGGCTCTAGGCTTACTCGCTCCATTTTTTTCTGGCAGCTCAAAAGTGTCAAATCTCTCTCTCTTTTACTTTTGACTCATGCTGAGGCTTCAATCTTTTGGAAGGTAACCACTCCTCTCCCATATCTGTGGAGATAAGGGCAAATGCTCACCTCCATATTCTTACTAATCTTTTTTTAATTGCCCATTATCATCTTTCTAATAAATGGGTTGTGATGTAATAGTTAAAGGTTGTTTCAGGTGATGTCTTTCAGCAGCTGTATCAGTGGCATCATTTCTGATATCTAAAAAATTTAAAGCGAAAAGAGCTCTGGCTAATTGTATCCTGGAAATTTCTCCCTTATTTCCCCTTTTCTGTTTAAGTAACATGACTCTCAATGTACGGTGAGCTCTTTCAACAATGTGTTGGCCTTGAGGGTTATAAGGGATGCCTGTTGTATGTTTAATTTGCCATTGTTGACAAAACTGATGAAACACAGAGGAATTGTATGCTAAACTGTTTTCAGTTTTGTGGTTTTTTCTGGGGTTTTTTTGTTTGTATTTTTTTGAAGTTAGAAATGGGGAGGCAGTCAGACAGACTCCCGCATGCACCCGACCGGGATCCACCCAGAATACCCACCAGGGGGTGATGCTTTGCCCATCTGGGGCATTGCTCTGTTGCAACCAGAGCCATTCTAGCACCTGAGGCAGAGGCCATAGAGCCATCCTCAGCACCGGGGCCAACTTTGCTCCAATGGACCCTTGGCTGCGGGAGGGGAAGGAGAGAGAGAAAAGGAGAGGGGGAGGGGAGGAGATGTGGATGGGCGCTTCTCCTGTGTGCCCTGGCAGGGAATTGAACCCGGGACTCCTGCATGCCAGGCCGACACTCTACCACTGAGCCAACTGGCCAGGGCCTGTTTTCAGTTTTAATGCTCAAAGAGATGCCCATGACAGCAAATATTTCTAAAAAGTGTTGGATAACATGATGTGTTTATTCTCCAGTATCAGGTGTGGCCCATAGAAATCCTGAGAAAGTGTCAATGGAAACAGGAACATAGAGAGTTTCCCAAGTGAAAAAATGTGATGGGTCACATCTGTTTGCCAAACCTAATTAAGATGCAAACCATGAGGATTAACTCCTCTTGAAAAGATATAATGGTAAGAGGATTACAGGTGGGATAATGGTTCACAATCTTTTGAGCCTGTAGTCTAGTAAGAGAAACCTTTTTGCAGAGGCCAGTAGAATTAAGATGAGTAAATGCATGGGAATCTGTAGCTGAGGAGACATTACCTATAAGCAATTGATTAACAATTTGATTACCTGCAGCTAAAGGACCTGGTAAATTAGAATTAAAACAAATATGAACAATATAGAGAGGATTAAAGTGAGTGCAAATAATATTTTGTAAATCAGAGAAAAGAGAAAAAAGTGTATCATCAACGGAGGATCTAGATAAAGTAACAGTTACAAGAAATTTAACAGCATTTGTGGAGTACTGAGAATCAGTAACTATATTAAGAGGATCTGCTACATCTGACAATAACATAAGGATTGCAAACAATTCAGCCTTCTTGATGGATTTATAACCTGAGAAACAACATTGCTGTTGTGGGCCAAAATTAGCTTAAAAGCCATCCTTATTAGCATCAGTGAAATAAGTGTAACCTTGAACTGGAGAATCTTTAACAATTTTTGGTAGAATAAAAGCAGTTATTTTAAGAAAATCAATGAGTTTCAATTTGGGATAATGATTGTCAATTTGTCCCACAAAATTAGCAACACCTAATTGCCATTGAGGGTTCTGTTCAAAAGCCTTATTAAATTGATCTTTGATTTATTGGGACTAATTCCCTTGATTGCTGTGTCCAAAAGATTCATGTTGTATAAAGGGGTGCCAATATCATCACAATCCCTAACATAGTCTGCTATATTACCACTCTTGGCACAAATGGGACATAAGGCTCTGACGTTCATTTGGCATCAGAATTGTCAAAAGCAATTACTGGAAGTAACATGTCTCTGAGTTCCACTTGTGGGATTGTTTTAGATAACACATCACAGAGTCTTTCAAGAAAAGCAACATAAGGCTCAGAGATTCCTGGTTTAACATTAACAAAGGAAGGCATCACCAAGCATTTTTACAGCATAATATAACTTGTTCCACAACATGATCACTCATTACACATTGTTGTTGTAAATCAGCAAACCTTCCCTGTCCAAAAAGCTCGTCTTCTGTAATATTAACAAGAGAGTCAGAGTTAGCATTACAGTTAGCTTGAGTATGAGCCTAATCTTCCCACCAAGTCATAAATTATAAATATTCTGATTTTGAAAGAACAGTCCAAGCTAACATTTCCCAACAGTGGAAGGAAGAGGCTAAGGCCAACTATCTTGGTCAGCTTTGAAAAGGTTAATACTATGTTGAAACTTTGTGTCAGAAAGTTTAGACTGTAATTCAAAAAGTTACTCCTTTGATTGTTTAGAAGACAAATGTTCTTCTTCATCAGAGGCCAAATGACCCTCATCATATGACAGAAGGTTAGGCATTTCACAAGAACCTAAAGGATTTTCATTTTCCCCTGAATCTGACTGTAAAGGTTTTATGGCTATTTCAATTAAAGTGTATAAGAACCATACTTTTAAAGGAGTGGTTTCTCCACTCTGATGAGCTCTCCAGAGAGACTTCATTACTAATCTCCACTGTCGTAAATTCAGTAAATTTTTTCCTGTGGGAGTAAACAAAAAAAAAATGCCTTCTAACTAAGTACCATAGTTCATCTAAAGTTTCTCTCTTAACTTTGACTCTGGAACTATGTTATAATGTCTTAAGCAACTGCAAATAAGCATTCTAGTTACTTGATGGGGAATTCCCTATTGCTCCACTATTCCAAAGTAGTGACTTACCCATCTGCACGAATCTCTCTGGTTCCTTTGGGCTGAAAACCAAAAACAGTCTCAAAGACTTATTTTCTCTTCATGTCCCAGGTTTCAGGGGCCACTTGTTTGTTAATGTTCAGGGTTTCTTGAAGAGGAGCTGCAAAGGAATGAGGTAGCAACAACAATACCGCAAGTGGAGGACCTCAATCTCTCCAAAATTGAAGTGCTTTGAAGAGATCAGCTATCTAATTTGTTAAGCAGAAACATGACATCTTGAATAAAAAACTAACCAGCATAATACAATGTACAATTTAATTATTCAGTTTTGCAAAACAGATTAGATTTCTTTTGACCTTTCTGAGACATAATACCACACCATCTGCTGTATGATTCCTGACCTGCAGAAAGCTCCAGTTGGGCCAAATACCACATCTATGGACCTTCCCTGGATGTGACTGCTTTCAGTCATGAATGCTTGACGTTCACTTCTTCAGGATGGGAACAGAAAGTCACTCAGTGATTTGGCTTTCCTCTAACAGTCTTCCACCGGACTACATTGGGTCCCTGCCAAGGAGGCTCAGCACTGGCACATCCAGTGGCCAGCTGTAGAGAACATCAATTCAGGATGCAACAACCCTTGTAGTGAGGTATCCTAAAGAAGGAGTTCATACACCTGGCCCAGCTAAGGGAAGTTCTGTTCAATGTGATTAGTACCAGCACAGTGGCTCATGTGCATTGGATCAGGTGGAGCTTCAGATTCAGCTGGCCCAGTTGCTGGATATCCTTTCCACTGACCAAAATTCCACAGCGGGAAAGGAGAGAGGCTTGGAGCCTGAACATTTAAACTGTGGTTTCTGTGAGCCTATTATTGTATCTGGTCAAGGTGCTTAACTACTTCCTGGGGAGTCATAGTCAGCCACAAGTGAGGGTTCTCTCAGTCTTCCTTCCTGATACCAGGGTCTCAACAGCTAAAAGAAAACTTCTGCAGAGGGGACTGTCAGACCCACATATTCTGAACCTCCTGCTTACCTTGCTGGAAAGAAATAAAATTTCAGTATCCAGCAGTAGCTGAGGGTTTCAGTTCTGGAGTAAGGGTCATATTCCCTGTACTAAGCTGCTGACCAAGAGACCCTTGAAATAGGAGTCCCTCTAATGTTGTATTCCCAATCTCAGCTGCCCTAACCAACTAGGCTTGCAACCTGTAGAGGGGTTGGTTGGGTAAGGCTAGCCTGAGCCCATACCACAGTCTTTCTACAGAATACCCTGTGGGAAGACCAGCCAGCTACAAGAGGAGGTAGAGTGGAGCAACTGAAAAGTGGAGGCAAATTCTATAAAGCTTAGGGTTTTCACAGAGTTGTTGTCATCTCTAAACAGAAGAAAGCTCATTTTTTCATACAGATTGGCCCTTTCAACACCACTTAGGCACAGAAAATGAATGCATTAACAGTGAAAAGAGAAGAAGCTACAGGGAGGTAGCCCACATCCAGTTATAAACAATAGCTAATGCCAACCCAAGAATATCAGAAACTGACACAAATGGTAGTAGATGGCAGACAGCACCAACACAAGACTCAGCTGCCTACACAAGCAGAACACCCAAAGAAGGAGTCTAGCAAGCACCAGACAATTTGGAGGATAAATATTCCCAACAGGACAGACATTGCACAGTGTGTAATACACATGATCAAATTTGACCCTTAGAGCCAGCCAACCAGAAGGAATAACCATACCCATGAAAGGACAAGCTTCATTCAATACTCACATACAACAAGAGGGTAAATACTACCCTCAAGAAGCATTCCTTGAACAAAGATCTCAGGTGGCATTTAGGTCAGTACCACTGAACCCATCTTCCTCATAAAAACACCACAAAAATTTCAAAGTTAGACAGAGCTACCTCTTATATAGACAAAATGGGCAGACAAAGAAATGCAACCCAAATGAATAAAAAATAAATATCTCCAGAAACAGAACTAAATGAAATAGAAATAATCAAATTTCCAGATGCAGAGTTTAAAATAATGATTTTTAAGATGCTCGAGGATCTTAGAGCAACGATAGTCATAATGAACACCAAGGAGATAGCAAGCATCAAAAAGGACATTAAAATCATAAAAAAATAATCAGTCAGAAATGAAAAATACAATATCAGAAATGAAGACAACTCTAGAAGGAATGAACAGAAGGCTGGATGAAGCAGAAAATCAAATTAGCAATTTAGACAACAAGCTAACAGAAGCAGAGCTGCAGAAAGAAAAAAGGCTCAAAAAGACTGAGAAAACTCTAAGAGACCTCTGCGATAACATAAAGAGAAACAACATATGCATTATAGGGGTCCCTGAAGGAGAAGAGAATGAAAAAGAGAGAGAGAACTTGTTTAAAGAAATCATAGCTGAAAATTTTCCTAAACTGATGAAAGAACAAATCACACAAGTTTGAGAAGCTCAAAGTCCCATTAAAGAGGAACATACAGAGGCATACAACAAGATACATCATAATTAAAATACCCAAAAAACCCAAAGAATTCTAAAAGTTAAAAGAGAAAAGCAGTTAATTACCTTCCAAAAAAAATGACATCTGACTTCTCAACAGGAACACTTGAAGCCAGAACAAGAAATATTTAAAGTGATGTAAAAGAAAAACCTACAACGAAGACTTCTTTATCCAGAAAAGTTATTGTTTAAAATTGAAGGAGAAATGGAAAGCTTTCCATACAAAATAACTAAATAAATAAAGTATTTTAAAAAACCCACAAGGAATTCATTACAACCAGACCAGCTGGGAAAAAAAATGTTAAGGAGCTTTTTCTAAAAAGAACAAAAAAATCTAGAAAAAGAGGATTGTAGATTTAAAGAATAAAATGGCAATAAATCAGTACATATCAATAATAACCTGAAATGTAAGTGGATTAAATGGTCCAATAAAAAAATAGAGTAGCTGCATAAATAAGAATACAGGACCTGTACATAAGCTCTCTAAAAAAGACAAAATTCAGAACAAAAATTCACATACACTGAAAGTGAAGAAATAGAAAAAATAATTTAATACAAATGGCAATGATAAAAAAAGGTATGGTAGCAATACTTATATCTGACAAAATAAACTTTAAAACAAAGGCTATAGTAAGAGATAAAGAAGGTCACTACATAATGATCAAGGGAGCAATCTACCAAGAGGATATAACTATTGTAAATATTTATGTGCCTAATATAGAAGCACCTAAATATATAAAGCAGATTTCGATGGACATAAAAGGTAATATCAAAAGCAATTTTATAATAGCAGGGGATTTTAATATCCCACTAACATCAATGGATTGATCCTCTGGACAGAAACTTAACAAAGAAACAGTGGCCTTAAATGAGACACTAGATCAACTGAATTTAATAGATATCTTTAGAACCTTTCACCCCAAAGCAGCAGAATAACATTCCTTTCAAGAGTTCCTGGCACATTCTAAGATAGACCATATGTTAAGACACAAAACAAGTCTCAATAAATTTAAGAAGATTGAAATCACATCAAACATCTTCTCTCATCACAATGACATGAAACTAAAAATCAACTAAAACAGAAAAATAGAAAAAACATTCAAACACTTGGAGGCTAAATAGCATGTCATAAAATAATAAATGGGTTAATAATGAGATCAAACAAGAAATAAAAAAATTACTTCAAACATCCTTATCAGATGATGATAAAGTGGATAGTGCATAGAACTAGGACTTGGAGTTGCCAGGTTCAAAACTCCAAGGTTGCCAGCTTGATATGGGCTCATCTCTTTTGAGCAAGTCTCACCAGCCTGAGCCTAAACATTGCTGCCTTGCATCCCAATATTGCTGGCTTGAGCCCAAGGTCGCTGACTTGAGCAAGTGGTCACCCACTCTGCTGTAGCCCCCCAGGTCAATGCACATATGAAAATGCAAGCAATGAACAATTAAGGAGCCACAATAAAGAACTGATGCTACTCATTTCTCTCCCTTCCTGTCTGTCTATCCCTATCTGTCCCTCTTCCTGTGTCTCTCACCAAAAAAAAAAGTCTTCATAGACAAAGACATTATGAGGATTACAAAAGGGAAATGGAGTAAGGGAAGGTAAAAGAAGGTAAAGGGGGGATAAATGGTGACTGAAAGAGAATTTGGATGGTAACCAAACAGCACAATATACAGATGATGTATTACTGAATTGTACACCTGAAACCTATGTAATTTTATTAATCAGTATAATCTCAATTGGTTCAATAAAAAATTTTAAAAATATATATGCTTCATAAAATGTGTGAATAATGTTCAGAGCTTACCTTTTAAGGAAGAAAAAAAGAAAAGAAAATACTAGGTACTATAAATAAAGAGGGAACTAAAATCTAAAAGCTAGAGAGATCAGTGTACAAGCTGACATTACAGGTGCTCTCCAAGATGAATGGAGATAAGTAACTCAAATACAGGTGGTAGGGATTAAAAGTGTTTAGTTTAACATCCATATAAGAGAAATGTAAAAAGCCTTTCCCTTTGCAACATAGAGAATTATAAATCAAATCCTACAATACAGCTAGGAGTTTTAAATATATTTGCCTAATGTAAAATGATCAAACTAGAAAAAAGTTATTTTTAGAGAAGCACAATCTCTAAGTGTTTGTCAAAATCAAAGTTTGAACAGGCTTATTGAATTGTAAGAAACCGAATTCACAAAATATTTTTCATAAAGAAAATAGCAGGCCCAACTATTTTCTTGCTTAGTTCTATCCAACTTTTGAGAAATAATTAATACCAATGTTAAATATTTCAAAAAAATAAAGAGGAAGGGGCACTTCCCAACTTTTAGTAAGATGCCACCATTGGCCTGATATCAAACCTGACATAAAAATTAAAAGAGAGAACTAGAGTAAAAAGTAAACAACATTTTGCCAATTTTTCTAAATTCAGGTTGTTTGTTAATCTTATAAAAATTTATGAGAACTGATTTAAGAACTCATTGAATACAAAATTATTTCAGAAGAAAAAATAAACATTCATAGTCATTTATTTCATAGTAACTTCCAGTTAGGAAAGCCAGTTGTTTTCAGGCTTTATTGTCAGGATATTGACTTTAATTACAAAAAGATGATAATCTAAAAAGACCTATAGAAAACCTAAATAGGCCAATAAGCAGGGAAGAAATAGAAACAGCTATCAAAAACATGCCCCTCACAAAAAATTCCAGGATCAGATGTCTACACTTGTGAATTGTACCAAACATTCAAAGAAAATTTTGTACCTATACTTCTCAAAGTCTTAAAAAAATAGAAGAAGAAGGAATACTCTCTAATACATTTTATGAGGCCAACATAACTCTGACACTGAAACCTAGCAAGGACCACACACACACACACACACACACACACACACACAAGAAACTTTCAACCAATAACTCTAATAAATACAGATGCAAACATCCTAAACAAAATGCTAGCAAATTGAATACAACAACACATTAAAAAATAATATATTAAGATCAAGTGGAATTTATCCCCGGAGAACAAGGATGGTTCAACATATGGAAATTGATCAACATAATACACCATATCAACAAAACAAAGAACAAAAATTATATGATCCTATCAACATATGCATAAAAATCATTCATTAAGATACAACATCCACTTATGTTTAAAACATTTAATAAAATTGGAATAGAAGAAAAGTACCTCTACATAATAAAAGCCATATATGACAAACCTCCAA
Organism: Saccopteryx bilineata; assembly: GCF_036850765.1. Lineage (NCBI taxonomy): Eukaryota > Metazoa > Chordata > Mammalia > Chiroptera > Emballonuridae > Saccopteryx > Saccopteryx bilineata. Next base: position 83,534,152 of record NC_089502.1, on the reverse strand, counting down.
CTAATATTGTACTAAATGGTAAAAAACAATGAAAGCTTTTCCTCTAAAATCAGAAACAAGATAAGGTTGCCCACTCTCTCCATTCTTACTCAACATAGTTCTGGAAGTTTTAGTGAGAGCAATCAGGCAAGAGAAATAAATAAATAAAAGGAATACATATCAGGAACGAAAAAGTAAAGGTATCGCTTCTTGCCAATGACATGAAACTGTATATAGGAAACCCAAAAGACTTCACTAAAAAAATAAGAGAAAAAATAAACCAATACAGTAAAGTTGCAAGATACAAAATCAATATACAAAAAGTCTATTTCTTCATACACCAATAACAAAACTTCAGAAAATAAACAACAAAAAATCCTTTACAATTGCAAAAATAAATAAATAAATAAATACAAAGCATGTGAAGGACCTATTTACTGAAAACTACAAAATATTAAAAGAAATTAAAAAGACACAATGAAATAGAAAAATATTTTATGTTTATGGACTGGAAGAATTAACATAGTTAAAATGGCCCTATTACTAAAAGAAATATGTAAATTTAATGCAATCCTTATCAAATTTCCAATGTCATTTTTTTTAATTAAAAAAAAAAACCTGCCAGGTTTGTATGAAACCATGAAATCTCTGAATAGCCAAAGCAATCCATAGAAAAAAGAATGAGGCCAGAGGTATCACACACACAAAATCTGATTTCAAAATATACTGTCAAGAGAGGCATAGTCAGAGGCCTTTGCATGGGCTGTGGCCAGAGTCTCGGTGTGGCCCCTGCACCCTGAAGAGCAATGTTTGGGTAGTGCGTGAAAGTGAAATTCCCTACTCTCAAAGTTCTCTGGGTGGACAGGGCACCATACCAAAGGCGAGTGGCGGCTGCCCCAATATCCTGGTCGGCAAGTGCAGATAGTGTGTGAGAGGTTCCTCCTAGCACCCTGGAAGTGGGTGCCTGTGTTCCTGAACAGAGGGGCACAGTCAGAGGCCTTTGCATGGGCTGTGACCAGAGTCTTGGTGTAGCCCATGTATACTGAACAGCGGCATGCGGGGAGTGAGCAAAAGTGAACTTCCCTACACCTGAGCATCTCTGGGTGAGTGGGTTGCCTCACCCAGCCGTACAAGCTAACAAACCATGAAGGATTAGCTTAACCCACAGCTGCTCACCTCCCAATTGACCTATGCAACACTAACTGACAAATCTCTCTCAGTTCAGCAATCTAAGAAAAGAGATGTGATATTTTTTAGTGCCTTTTGCTATGCACGTAGGGATGGGGGCCACTTCTGATTGGCAGAGCTTTCATAATATGGGCTATACACTAAAAAGAGGGATTTGGCAGTTTGTAAGACCTCCTGTTTTGCAAACATCGACTAGGGCATCTTCTACCCAGCGAAAACAGGTTACAAACTGCAAAAAGCCTGGGGAAAGTGGTTTCACAGAGTGCTGAGGCATACTGGACATGCCTTAAGGTACATAAAAAGGCATCTTGAAAGCAATTGGCTCCCAGCCCAGCCTAATTATGTGAGCGGCTTTGACTGACAGAGCCTTACCCAGAGTGAGGATAGAGTGGGGATTTGCCAGCTCCTTGAGCCTCTTACTCTCCAGGCAGGGGCAGCAGCAACCCCATAGCTGGATCATCAGACTGCTAATTCAGGAAGGAAAGGCTAGGAGAGAGGCTCCGGGAAAACGGGCTCTCTCATTGTCAGAGCCTGCAAATGCTAATGAGCCTCGACTGCCAACAAGACTGAAGCCTAATATATGACATCGTCATAGAGACTTATCAACTGCAAACCTCTACCTAAGCATGCCACAGGGGCAGAGCCTGGGGTACAGAGTCACCAATCAGGAAGAGGAAGAGGAAAGAAAAGGAAGAAAATAAACTCTCAAAATCAACAAAAATCTACAGACATTATAACCTTTTCCATTTTATTTTGTTTGTTTCTTTCTTTCATCTTCTTGTCTTGATTATTTTCTTCTTCTTCCTCTTTGGTCGTTTTATTCTCTGCCCGTCTTATTCTTTTCTCTTCTTGAACTACACTACCCATAAGTGTTACATTGCCCATTTTCTTTCCTTTCTTCTTCCTTTCTCTCTATGAGGGTTGCACTCCAAAACCCTTAATTCTCTCTCTCTTTTTGTTCTTTTTTCTTCTTATCGTTTTTTCCTCTTTTTTTTCTCGCTCTCTATTAGTTTCTTATTTTCTCCTTTACTTTTCCTCTCATTCAATCCTCAATCATGAACAAGTCATTTTATATGGACTCAAATTTTTTTCTTTGTGGCACTTGGGTGCTTTTTAGTTCACTTTTTATCTCATTAGCAGTGCTCCCAACCCTGGCTTTCCATTTATCTAGTATTTGCTCACTTAATACAATAGTAATTTTTAAAATTTTTTCCCTTTTTCCTGTTTCCTTCTTATCCGTCTCATTATATCTCTGAGTCGACCTTCACTTACAAGCAAGTCATTTTATTCTTGACCTAAATTTTTTCCTTTATTGCATTCCTTGAATCCATACCTCCTTTTTTGCCCATTTATCACTTCTCCCCAACTCAGCCCCTCTGTTAGGGGCAGTTTTTGTTCTGTTTAGCAGTATAATTCACAGTTCATTACAATTTATTCTCAAGAAGGAGTGGAGAGGAGAGGAGAGGAAAAAAAGGAAAATAATAAATTTTCTTTTCTTTTTTTACTTTTTATTCTTTATTAATTCTCATTAGTACTATCAACAAAACCACCCTAAGATGCTATTAAGGAAAAGAAAATTGAATATCATGAATACAAAAGACAGAGATGTAGCACAGATAGATGAGAAAAAAATATATGAAGAAATAACTTAATAGATTGGAAACCTTGGAGCTAAATGACAGAGAATTTAAAACAGAAATCCTAAAAATCAAGGGTATCTCTTATGTCACTCTTTCTTTGACATCATTCACAAGCATATATATTTTACTCAAAACCTTCTTAGGCTATGTCAATAAGTTGTGAAAAATGAATTTTATCAATTTAATCAGATATAGCAATTGGTTGACTAAGCATTTCAATTATTATATATATATATTATTTTGGAATCACATAGATGAAACAAAGTATCAGTTGAAACAAACAGTAAGTTCTTAAAAGGAAACAGTCTAAATTGATGTCTGCACTATGCTTAACATAAATAAGTATAAATACACAGATCATCCTTGTGGAGTGTGTATGTGTGTAGTTGGCTATGGTTTGGCATAACCTCCTCAGTGATAATCATCAATATATACTCACTAATTCATTTAAGGTAGTAAAATAAAAATATCTAATTAATAATTTATTAATAGTTTATTCAAGGCACTAAAATTAAAATGAAAGAATATTTGCTTAATCAGGTTGTGAATATTAAATGAATTAGTATGTGTAAACTACTGGGAAAGTATTTTAGCACACAGTAAAAAGACATTAAAGTTACCTAAATTTATTAACATAATGTTATATAAATGTCCCATTTAGTTAATAAATATCAAATGCTTATTATAAGCTAGGTGCTATATTATGCTTGGGGATAAATATTAAAACACAGTTGTGGTTTCTGTTCTCATGAATTATACAATCTAAAAGGGAATCTAGATATTGAATAGATATTGGTGTCACTGATATAATGTGAAATTGAAACTGTGTAAAGGATTGTGAAGAACAATTACAGTTACTCTGGGTGCTTATTATGACATAACAAAGTCTAAATATAAAAATATGTTATATATCTTCACTTCTCTTCAACTATTCCATCACTGCTTAAAGAAGTGTCTTGAACATAATATGTAATCAGTTGTTTTTATTATTATTGATGTTTCTGTTATTGTTGTTATTGATCAAGATGTAATAGGAACTAGTATTGGATGAATACAGCAAATTTAATTTATAAAAAATATATAAACAAAGGTCAAAATCCACCACTTCTAACCACACTTGACACTTTAACCCTGATCTATCTGCCCTTATTCATCTATAATTTCTTACATGGATTGTTGTAGGCCCCTCACTTCTCCATGCCTATTTTCCCCTTTACATTTTGAAAATACATAATTATCCTTAAAATTTAAGACATGTCATGGAATGCCTCTGCTAAAATCCTCAACCAACTTCCAATTTAAGTAAAAGAAAAAGTCACAAAATACCATATTTTGGCATAAGATGACCTGAAATCTGTTTTTTCACCATTTTCCTGACCTCTACTTTTACACTTCTTCTCTTCATTTTTCTCAAATTGCAATGGCCCATTTGCTATTTCTTACAGACAGCACACAAGTTCCTATTTCAAGACCTTTGTTGTAGCTACTCCAAAACTCTGTAACACTCTTTTTCTACTATGAGCATGAATAACACCTCATTTTTGTGGATGTCCCCACAAATATTTTCTTATCTTATCCAACTCTATGCTAATCTATCTCATTTACCTCATCAGATCTCATCTCAGTAGGGCAACCATTGTTACAATAGAATTGCTTGATAGTATTAAAAAAACATACATTGGACACTCCAACAAATAATAAGTTTCAGTTGTAGTGTGTTAGGGACTGATAATAAAATAACAAATGAGCAAACCTTTCCCTCATGAGTTCATTATAAACACTATTTTAGCACTGTTTCGCATCTACTGCCAAAATATTAATTATAATTTTAGTACTGTATACCCCCAAAATAAATAGAGACAGGTAGTACTGTTAACCACCACCATAGATACCTTTTTTCTTTTAATTATTTGCTGTCAGATTTTTTTTCTTGCATTATTAGAAAAATAGTAATTCAGTGACTAAGAAACTCTGGGGAAATTTCCAGTAAGTTAAGGAGTCAAATAACCTGTGTGGGGCACACTGAAGAAAAAACTGAATTCTGCTCTGATAGTTTGATATGAAATACTACTGGGAATATTTTGAGATGTGATCAAAATGTATTTAAGACAATAAACTACAACATTAATAAAAGTGAAGATGAATGGAGGCATTTTACATGGAAAAAATGATTATTAAGAAAACAATATTTGGCATTAGCAAAAATATTAAAGAAAGCTGAAATTCATTCCTAGGTCAACTGCATTTTTTGCAGACATTTGTATGCTTTTAAATGTCATTTGTAAGTAATTATGAATCTCTTTTCAAGTGCACTAAAGCCAAGGAAAGAGAATATTTGCTTATTAAGTTTTCAAAAAGTTAATAGAAATTTATGAGATAAAATTAATTAAAAATAAATAAAATTTGCATCAAAAAAGTTTAGTAATGTTTTAACAGTAAACTTATCTACATCATTTTACTTTTCCTCACAACTTTACTAACTCTTGTCTGAGAAAACATCATTTCAGATCTAGATTATTGCAATAAACCTAAATGTTATTACCGCTTTTTTGATTATTATCCTTCACAGGTTATTTTCAACACTGCAGCTCAAATAATGTTGTTAAAAGACAGATAAGAAAATGGTTCTCCTCTGTTGAGAATTTTTAATGTCTTCCCAACTCCTTTAAATAACAAAATAAGCAAATGAAAAGAAAATATTACAACAACAACAAAACTCAGTTTTTACCTCTGGAAACTTATTTCCTAATAAATGTATATTCTTACTACTTTGATAACATTAGCCTCTCTTTTTCTTGCTCTCTTTATTTATACAACTCTAAGCATGCTTCTACATTAGAAACTTTGCACTGGCTGTCCCTCTGCCTGAAATACTTTTTTCCTTGATTTTTTTTTCAGGATTTGTTTCCTTGCCAAATTCTCATCTTTACTTAGATGCCACCTTTTCACTGAGGCTTTTCCTAATGGCCACTCTACTTAAAATACTTCTCCCTCCCTCAACTTTCTTTCCACCTTTCTTATTTTTAGAGCACCTTTTTCATTTTATACACAATATTTTGCATTTATTTACTTTTCTTCTGTCCTAATACAATTTAAGCTTTATGAGTGTGCAAACTCCATACTTTTGGTAACTAGATAAGTGAATGATGTTTATTAGACACTTTAATTTTTGTTGAATAAATTTTTCTAATCTTCAGTTCTAATATTCTAAAAGCTAATATTATTCTACATGATAATCTTGTTAATGGAACAACTCTGATCTGCATTATTTTAAGTGTATTAACTAGTGATGTACTACATGTTTAACACTTTGTTTTCTGCTGTGAGGTTGATTCCCTGATTGTAGCACTTGCTGAATTACATAATAAATATGCTTTTGATATGAACATGGGTTTGGGGTAAAAATACGGTTGCCTTTCATGAGTTGATATGAGCCACCAGTAGCACGTATTGGATTAATAAATTTAAAGTACCCAATCACCAGAATATATAGGTATTATTATGAGCATTTTTTACATTAGAAAATTACCACACAGAGATGTCAAGCATGCCAACAAAGGTCACATATGGTGGGGGGTGGGGGGAGGGGGGATGGGGTGAAGAAGGAGAGAGGGGTTGGGGGAGGGGAGGGGCACAAAGAAAACCAGATAGAAGGTGACAGAAGACAATTTAACTTTGGGGGAGGGGTATACAGCACAATCAAATGCCAAAATAATCTAGAGATGTTTTCTCTCAACATATGTACCCTGATTTATCAATGTCACTGCATTAAATTTAATAAATAACTTAAAAAAAGGTCACATATGTAGTAAGTGATCTAACTTGATTGTGTCTATAGACTTTAAAAGCTATGCTCAGCCCTGGCCGATCCACTCAGCGGTAGAGCATTGGCCTGGCGTGCAGGGGACCCGGGTATGATTCCCGGCCAGGGCACATAGGAGAAGCGCCCATTTGCTTCTCCTACACCCACCCCTTCCTCTCTGTCTCTCTCTTCCCCTCCCACAGCCAAGGCTCCATTGGTGCAAAGATGGCCTCGGCGCTGGGAATGGCTCCTTGGCCTCTGCCCCAGGTGCTAGAGTGGCTCTGGTAGCGGCAGAGCAATGCCCCGGAGGGGCAGAGCATTGCCCCCTGGTGGGCAGAGCATCGCCCCTGGTGGGCGTACCGGGTGGATCCCGGTCCGGCACATGCGGGAGTCTGTCTGACTGTCTCTCCCCGTTTCTAGCTTCGGAAAAAAAAAAAAAAAAAAAAAAAAAAAAAAAAAAAGCTATGCTCAGAGAAATACAGTTACACTGCAAGCTTTAGAAAAATTACCTAAAATAAACCTAAGGTATAAAAATGAGGAAAATTATAACTATCTTGTAGTATGTACATTCTATAAGTGTCAGCCAAAAAGCTAAATTTTTTAAAAATTTTAATTTTTAAAAGTATTTTAGTTTTCCAAGTAGAAGGCCAAGCCTCTATGATTTGGTTAAGCTTCTCTTCAGAACACTGAAAATTGCTGTTCAATGGAGAACAATCTCAATTGGTTGGCCAGATAAATCAGTATCAATTTAATTACCTTAACAGAAAATGGAAAAAGAAAAACATATTTAAATATATTTTAAATATTTTTAAAATTTTGATTGATTTTAGAAGCAGAAAATAGGAGAGAAAGAGAAAAAGAAACATTGACCTGTTTCTGTATGTGCTCTGACTTGGGATTAAACCAGCAACCTTGTATATCAGTATAATGCTCTATGAACCAAGCTATCCAGCCAACACACACAAAAAAACCCTTTTTAAAAATATTAATTAATTTTTTTAATTACAATTTACATTCAGTATTATTTTGTCTTAGTTTCAGGTGTATAGCATAGTGGTTAAAAAATCAGTTCTTTATAGAGTGGTTTTCTTGATATATCCAGTACCCACCTGGTATCATATGTAGTTATTACAAAATTAATGACTATATTTCCTATGTTGTGTTTACATCCTTATAACTTTTCTGTAACTACCAATCTGTATTTCTCAATCCCTTCACCTTTGTCATTCAGTCCTTCAACCTACTTCTCCTCTGACAATCATCAGTCTGTTCTCTGTATCTATCAGCCTGCTTCTGTTCTGTTTGTTTATTTATATTGCTCTTTAGATTCCACATGCAAGTACATCATATGGCATTTGTTTTTCTCTGAATGATTTATTTTACTTAGCATAGTATCTTCCTGGTCCATTCATAAAGAAGAGAAAACATTTTTGTGTTTTCTTAGTTTATTTTAGTGAAGTTCTTAGGTAAAATAAAAACTTTACTGAACTAAAAATTGAAAAATCTAGACCCTCTCCTTATTTTCATGAAGAATAGATACCTAGTGGTATGTGTTTCTATTTTTCAGTGCTGCAATATTTCTGAGTTATTTATAAGACAGTATTTATGTTAGGTACTAAATAGATTTTAAATTTTATAGTCATTATAATCAACCATCAAATCAATGACTCTCATTAAAAAGTCTCTCTTTTATTACCATTAATTTCACCTGTTTGGAAGTCCTTCTAAAAATTTATCTAGTAAAAGAACAACAGTTATATAGATTAGATAAATTTGTTTGACCGCTTCAAAATCTGACTAGATTAATTTTAAAAAATTAATGTAGTGTGACCTTTATTCTTGCATCATCAAACATCAAGTAACAATGCTTATTTATATTCATATTTTATATAAAAAATGTATAATACCTGTGCACCAAATTGATTAAATTTGAACAAATAAAACTCAGCATTAAACAATTTAGCAAATGTCTATTATATTATTTTAGATATTTACCTTTGGAGATTGAAAGAAAGCATTTTAAGGAAGAATCAGAGTCACAAAATTTTATTTTCAGAGGTGTGAATACTTCTGGATACAATCTGGTCAACCCACGGCACTTAGAATAAAACAGTGTTTGGAAAATTGAAATCAACTGTTGAAAATGGCATAGGAAAATATGAAATTATAACTAGTATAACTTGTGGACATTGTATAATTTTAACTATGGTCTATTGTTATAAAATTTCAGGATTTGCCTGACATGTGGTGGCGCAGTGGAAAAAACATCGACCTGGAAATGCTGAGGTCGCCGGTTCAAAACCCTGGGCTTCCCTGGTCAAGGCACATATGGGAGTTGATGCTTCCTGCTCCTCCCCTCCCCCTTCACTCTCTCCTCTCTCTCTCCCCCCTCTCCTCTCTCCTTTCTAAAATGAATAAATAAAAAAAATTTTAAAAAAAGTTTCAGGATTTTTCTTGAAGAGACTTGGTGTAGAAGGCAGCTGCAACAAAAGCATTTGAATTTACTTCTAAAAATAGATTTCCAGTCCCAAATCAAATTTACAAAGTCAATATACATAAGTGAGGTTCTCCAAACCTGAGATTCAAAGACTTGATTATACTAATATTTAAAACAATTCATTAATTTACATATTTTGCTTGCTTAGTTACTTTTGTTAAGTTTTAAGTGGTATATATGTAAATGTACTTATGAATATAAATGATTAAAGAAACATTTTAGTAGTGAACTGGTTTTATTTTTGAAAGAGAATATTGCAGAAAAAATATTAGATTTAAAACATTGCATATGATAGAAAAATAGTAAAGGAAAAAAATAATTTGGAGCATGGAACTCATTTTTGCTTAAAAGTCTTTTAAAAACCTTATGATGTGGTTGTCTTTACAAATTAATTCAAATCTACATAAACTTAAGGTACTGAATTGTAATCCAAATTCTCAGTAACTCTGATTTATTTGATGTATATTTTAGTAAACTTTGGCTCTTAATGGAACAATATTTATAAAAAAATGTTTAATCAGAATTCTAGAAATTGTGTCTTTTGTCAGTTTTTATTTAAATATGTTTTGCTTACATTCTAACTGTGGTAGGATTTACCATTCCTCTCAAAGTATTGATCTGCTTTCTTGGACAGTGGCATTTATGGGTTACAACAATCTAGGAAATTGTAATGTAAAATATAACAAAGCTTCATCGTTGCCATTGTATGTAAAGTTTTTGATAGGGCTTGTCAAGTAAAGGAACAAAGGACCTATGGAGAGCTTTAGACAGTAAACCAAATGATAGACTTAATATCAAACTGACATATTTAGTGTCACTCAACATTCTAAAGACAATCTGCAATGTTTTGTGAGGACCTAATTTGACTTTCAATATGGATAAAAGAGAGAAATAAAATATTATTCATAAAAGTCATTAAAGCAAACTTCACCCATGCATTTTTCAACCAGAATTCATTGTAAAATTTTTGTTATAAGACAAAAACTTGACATATAAGACTAATGATTTTTGACATGATTTGGCATACTTCCCAGAGTAGAATATAGAAAACCTGTCTATTAATAATGATTTTCTCTCACCTTTATGAGAGAGTAAAACCATCTTAACCCTCCATAATAAACAAGAGTTAGGATCATTTTAATTGAATCACAACTCTGTTTAGGAATTATTTTTATAAAACTGAAACAAGATGTTTTAATTTTATGTGATTTAGTTTCTCTAACTACAAAGAATACAATTATGTATTATACATCATCCTTACATATAGGCTGTGAGGATTAGCAAAGAAGGGATTGATACACCCTTTAAACATAGAACATATGCAAAGATATTTCTGGTACACTATGTATAATATGAAAATAAAATCAGAAAAAAATATTGTATTTGAATTGAATATATTAAAAATTCAAATGATTGCATACATGTGTATAAACTTAACTAGAATGTGTACGCATTGAATTGTTTTAAATAAAAATTTCCTTAAGTCAAAAAAAATTATGTTTTAAAACTGAATGATTGAAAAATAACTTCTAACACTGGATGTCACCCTAAAATACATCTATTGCCATTTTTTTGCTTATAAAATTATATATATGGCATTCAAAATTCTTCACAATGTTGGTACTCTGTTTTACCTATACTTTTAACACAATATACTTATAAGAACCTTTCTACTGTGATTCCTGAGGACATTTCAAAAAAATTATGAAAAATGGTTCATCTTCCTGCTGGATAGTCATATTTGCTGACAATAATAGTTGTTCCACTTAAATTTAAGGAGCTAGAACAATCTCAAACAAAATGTAAAATCAATGGCTCATGCATTTTTTATGGAACATACTAGCTAAGCCAAGTACTAGAGATGAAAGAGATCAAAATAGACTAAAAATATAGTTATTTCTCTTTTGGTGTTAAATATTCTTTCCTAAGTGACAAGGTTGTGATCTAGCCAAGTTTTTCTGTAAAAATAATTTATGTTAAGTGAATCTTCCTGTCCAATGGACTTCCAATAGAAAGTTAAAATAAATTCTGGTTATTAAACAAATTCTCATTGACTTCTAGATATATTAAAATTATCCAGAAACATGCAAGAGATGTCTGAAAGATGTATTTATACATGCAAAATTATTAATTTTTGGTAATAAATCAGTGGTTCTGTTATATGCATATAGTATCTGAGTTTCTGGACAATAAGGAGAGGTAATTTGAATTTTATTATTTTCATTCATAATAATATTTACCCTCAAATTGAGTTTGCAATGGTACATTCTGTGCAAGAAAATAATAATGCTCTAAATTCAGAATAAGTCAGGGAAAGAAAAAATGGTAAGATTAAATATTAAAATAAAACAAGGAGCTTCTGGTAACTTGAGAATCTGTCTCATAGACTGTTCTATTCCTTATATAATGGCTTGACAATTGACTTCCAGTGTGTATATTATTAGGATATACATTAAATGGTGTCCCTGTATTCTTCATAAGTATCTGTTTCAACACTAATAATTGCATGAAGCTCTTTCTTAGCCTCCAATCACGTTAAGCATTTTTATATTATGCTGACAATTTTTTTCTACATTCTTCATATCACTTGAAATTATTTACCTCTTCAATGTACCTCCTGAGAACATACATGACTTTTTCTTTATAATTTGCTTGGAAAGGAGACAAGTAAAGTAGTTAAGTAAAATTCTAATACACTCCCTCCTTGCTGAGTAAAGAAAGTTTCAGGAAAGACATACTGAAACTGATGGCTTTTCTCTCAAATAAAGACGTGTTAATTGATTTTCAGTGATATCATCATTAGGACATATTAACAAAATTGTGTTTTTGACCTCGACAGAAGATTTTAATGATGCTGAGGCTAGCAAAATGTTGAGTATTAGCTATCTTCAGCAGATCAGTGTGAAGCTATATACACATTTATTTAATGATGCTTCCTGAAAAACTAGTAAACTTAGATATCAGTCAGTTAATATATTATTTTAACTAATGCAAATGATGTTAGAGTCTTTAGCGAGCATAATGCCTTGAGTAATTTGCTAACATTAAGTAGTGGCACTTTTGAAGGTAAAATTCAAGACTGCTTAATTTCTTGAAGTTTAGAAAACAGTATCATGAGCCCCCTGGTGGGCAGAGCATTGCCCCATGGTGGGCGTGCCGGGTGGATCCTGGTCGGGCGCATGCGGGAGTCTGTCTGTCTCTCCCTGTTTCCAGCTTCAGAAAAATGAAAAAAAAACAAAACAAAACAAAAAAAAACAGTATCATGAGTCCTCATTGAACAAATTGCCTATGCATAAAATATGCATTTGTAATTAGTTTAATATTTATCAATATAAATTCTGGGCATAATATAAAGAGTCAAAAGCACTAAAGTGCCCATGAAGATAAAAAGATGTCTCATGAGCCATCTCTTCAAAGTAGTCACTATCTGTTCTTTTATCTCTTGATTTTTGTATTTATTCCACATTTCTGATTAATATTTTAATTGTTGTGTTTGTATTTTCACCTGGATATATTATCTATTAATTTTCTTTTAATCGTGGATGAAAATTTACTTCTCTTGTTCTGCTTCATAATTTTTCAATATTTTCTTTATAATATTTTTGCTTTTTTATTGATTTAAATTTACTGTGTTTACATAGATTCAAGTATTCCACTAAATACATAACCCCACCCCTGTGTTCTCCTCAACATCCTCCTTGACTCCTCCCCCCAATGCCCTACCCCCTCTTTCCCTCCAGGATTTGCTTTTCGCTCTCTATGCTCTGTTATGTATATATATAATTTCATCAATCTCTTTCCCTTCTCTGATCCCATCCTCTCATCCCCTTTCCCTCTGTCTGCTTTCCCTATGGTCCCTTTGATCTCACCTCTACCCCTATTTGTCCCTCAGTTCACATTGTTCATTGAATTCCTCAAATGACTGAGGTCATATGATATTTTTTTTTCTCTGCCTGGCTTATTACACTTAGCAAAAATTTCCAAGTCCATATACATTGTCGCAAAAGATAAGCTTTCCTTCTTTTTCATGGCCCCATAATATTCCATTGTGTATATACCATGGTTTTTTACTCCACTTGTCCACTGATGGACACTTGCGCTGTTTCCAGAACTTGGCTATTGTAAACAATTCTACCATAAATATCGGGGGTGCATTATTACTTTTGAATGAGTGATTTGGTGTTCTTAGAATATATTCCTAAAAGTGTGATGGCTGAGTCAAAAGGAAGTTCCATTTTTAATTTTTTGAGGAATCTCCATATTGTTTTTCACAGTGGCTGCAGCAGTCTGCATTCCCACCAGCAGTGCAGGAGGGTTCCCTTTTCGCCACATCCTCGCCAGCATTTATTATGTGTTGTTCTGTTAATAAGCGCCATTCTGACCAGTGTGAGGTAACATCTCATTGAGGTTTATAATTTGCATTTCTCGAATGATTAGTTATGTTGCACATTTTTTTCATCTGCCTATTGGCCATCTCTATGTCCCCTTTGGAGAGGTGTCTATTTATTATTTTGCCCATTTTTGATTGGATATTTTACCATCCTGGTATTGAGGCTAATAACATCTTTATAAATTTTGGTTATTAACCGCTTGTCAAACCTATTGTTGAATATGTTCTCCCATTGTGTGGTTTGTCTTTTTATTTTGTTTATATTGTCTTTAGCTGTGCAAAAACTTTCTAGTTTTATATAGCCCCATTTGTTCATCCTGTCTTTTATTTCACTTGTTCATGGAGATAAATCAGCAAATATATTGCTGCAAGAGATGTCAGAGAGCTTACTGCCTATGTTTTCTTCTAAGATGCTTATGATTTCACGACTAACATTAAAGTCTTTTATCCAATTTGAGTTTATTTTTGTGAATGGTGTAAGTTGATGGTCTAGTTTCATTTTTTTGCAGGTAGCTGTCTAACTTTCCAACACCATTTGTTAAAAAGACTGTCTTTACTCCATTGTATGCTCTGACCTCCTTTTCAAATATCAATTGTCCATAAAGGTGTGGGTTTCTTTCTGAGTTCTCTGTTCTGTTCCATTGATCTATATGCTGTTCTTACGCCACTACCAAGCTGTTTTTAGTACAGTGACCTTGTAATACAGTGTGTCTTGTAATATAATGTGATATCAGAAAGTGTATTATCACCCACTTTATTCTTCTTTTTCAAGATTGCTGAGAATATTCATGTCCTTTTTGGGTTCCATGTAGATTTTTGAAATATTTGTTCTATCTCTTTGAAGTATGTTATTGTTATTTTAATGGGAATTGCATTAAAATTATAAATTGCTTTGGGTAATATAGACATTTTAATGATGTTTATTCTTTCTATCCATGAACACGGTATATGCTTGCACTTGTTTGTATCTTTCTTGATTTCTTTTATCAATGTTTTGTAATTTTCTGAGTAAAATCTTTAACATTCTTGGTTAAATTTACTCTTAGGTACTTTACTTTTTTATTAAAATAGTAAAGGGGATTGTTTCCATAATTTCTATTTTTGACAGTTTATTGTTGGTGTATAAAAATGTCTCTATTCTGACCAAGTGGTTGCGCAGTGGATAGAGCGTTGGACTGGGATGCAGAGGACCCAGGTTCAAGACCCCGAGGCTGCCAGCTTGAGCACCAGCTCATCTGGTTTGAGCACAAGTTCACTAGCTTGGACCCAAGCTCACTGGCTCGAATAAGGGGTTATTCGGTCTGCTGAAGGCCTGTGGTCAAGGCACATATGAGAAAGCAATCACTGAACAACTAAGGTGTTGCAATGCACAACAAAAAATAATGATTAGTACTTCTCATCTCTCCATTCCTGTCTGTCTGTCTGTCCCTATCTATCCCTCTCTCTGACTCTATCTCTCTCTGTTTTTTAAAGAAAAAAATGTCTCTAATTTCTGAATATTAATTTTATATCCTTCCACCTTGATAAATTCATGTTTCAGGTCCAGAAGTTTTTTGACAGATTTTAGGCTTCTCTTCGTACAGTATTATACCATCAGCAAGAAATAATAGTTTTAATTCTTTTTTCCAATTTGGATGCCTTTTATTTCTTTTTCTTATCTGTTTGCTGTGGCTAGGACTACCAAAACTATGTTGAATAAGAGTGGTGAAAAGGATCATCCCTTCCTTGTTTCTGATCTTAAAAGGATTGTTTTTAATTTTTTCACATTGTGTATGATTTTGATTGTCGGTTTGTCATAGATAGCCTTTATCATGTTGAGGTATGTTCCCTGTATTCTCACTTTGCTAAAAGTTTTGATTGTAAATGGGTGCTAGATTTTATCAAATGCTTTTTCTGCATCTATTGATATTATCATGTGATTTTTCTCCTTCCTTTTTTTATGTGATGAATTGCATTGATTGATTTGCAAATATTGTACCAACTTTACCTCGCCAGAATAAATCCCACTTGATCATGATGTATGATATTTTTCATGTATTGCTGGATCAGGTTTGCTAATATTATGTTCAGAATTTTAGCATCTAAATTCATCAGGGATATTGGTCTATAGTTTTCTTTCTTTGTATTGTCTTTGCCTGGTTTTGGAATCAGAATTATGCTCACATAATTAAAGGGATATGGAAGTCTTTCCTCCTCTTGAATATTTTGAAATAGCTTGAGAAAGAGAGAACTTAGTTCTTCTTTGAATATTTGGTAGAATTTGCCTGTGAAGCCACCTGGCCCAGATATTTTGTTTCTTGGGAGTATTTTCAAAACTGTTTCAATCTCATTTGTTGTAATCAGTCTGTTCAGGTTCTGATTCCTGCAGATTGATTTTTGAAATATTATATGTTTCAAGGTATTTTTCCATTTCCCCTAGGTTGTCTAATTTCTTGGCATACAGTTCTTCATAGTATTTTTTTTTTACAATCCATTGTATTTCTGCTGTGTCAGTTGCTACTTCTCCACTCTAATTTCTAATT
Organism: Saccopteryx bilineata; assembly: GCF_036850765.1. Classification (NCBI taxonomy): domain Eukaryota; kingdom Metazoa; phylum Chordata; class Mammalia; order Chiroptera; family Emballonuridae; genus Saccopteryx; species Saccopteryx bilineata. Next base: position 83,518,134 of record NC_089502.1, on the reverse strand, counting down.
TAATTTATTTGAGTCCTTCTCTTTTTTTTGGTGAGTCCGTTTAAAGGTTCATCAATCTTATTTACCTCTTCAAAGAACCAGCTGTTGGTTTCATTGATCCTCTGTATTGTTTCTTTAGCGTCTATGTCATTTATTTCTGCTCTGATATTTATTATTTCCTTTCTTCTACTTCCTCTGAGCTTTACTTGGTTTTCATTTTTTTTAGTTCTTTTAGATGTAGAGTTAAGTTGTTTATTTGAGCTTTTTTCTAGCTTCTTAAGGTATGCCTGTAATGCTATGAATTTTCTTCTCAGGACTGTTTTTGCTGTGGTCATTTTTTTCATTTCTTCCTTGATCTCATTGTTAACTCATTCGTTATTTAATAAGACACTATTTAGTTTTCATGTGTTTAAGCACTTTTCAGTTTTTTTATTGTAGTTGATTTCTAGTTTTATGCCATTGTGATCTGAGAAGATACTTGATATGATTTTAATCTTCTTAAATTTATTGAGAGTCATTTTGTGTCCTAATATGTGATTTATCCTAGAGAATGTACCATGAGCACTTGAAAAGGATGTATAGTCTGTTGTTTATGGTGAAAGGTTCTGAAGATATCTATGAAATCCAGTTGACCTAGTGTGTCCTTTAAGTCTGCTCTTTCTTTGTTAATTTTTATTCTTGAGGATCTATCCAGGGATGTTAATGGGTATTGAAATCAACTACTATTATACCATTGCTGTTGATATCACCCTTTATGTCCATCTAAATTTGCTTTATAGATTTAAGTGTTCCTATATTAGGTGCATAGATATTTATAATGGTTATATCTCCTTTTTGGATTGCTCTCTTTATCATTATGTAGTGATCTTCTTTATCTCTTACTATAGCTTTTGTTTTAAAGTCTATTTTGTCAGATATAAGTATTGCTACCTCAGCTTTTATTTTCATTTCCTTTGCATTAAATATTTTTTCCATCCCTTTCTGTTTATGTGTGTCTTTTGTTTTGAGTGAGTCTCTTGTAGACAGCATATGTACGGGTCCTGTTTTCTTATCCACACTATCCTCACAACTATGCTATCTCTTTTGTTTGGAGCATTTAATACATTTACATTTAAGATTATTATTGATATGTAGTTGTGTATTGCTATTTTATTCTTTAAATCTATATCCCTCTTTTACTAGATTTCTGCCCCTTTTTTTGATAAAAACAGGCCCTTTAACATTTCTTTTTTTTTCTTTAATTTATTTTATTATTATTTTATTTATTTATTTATTTATTTATTTTTAATGGGGTGACATCAGTAAATCAAGATACATATATTCAAAGGTAATATGTCCAGGTTATCTTAAAGTTCAATTATGTTGCATACCCATCACCCAAAGTCAGATTGTCCTGTCACCCTCTATCTAGTTCTCTTTGTGCCCCTCCCCCTCCCCCTTCCCTCTCCCTCTCCCCCCTCCCCCCATAACCACCACACTCTTGTCAATGTCTCTTGGTCTCAGTTTTATGTCCCATCTACATATGGAAAAATGCAGTTCCTGTTTTTTTTCTGATTTACTTATTTCACTCCGTATAATGTTGTCAAGATCCCACCATTTTGCTATAAATGATCCGATGTCATCATTTCTTATGGCTGAGTAGTATTCCATAGTGTATATGTGCCACATCTTCTTTATCTAGTCATCTATTGATGGGCTTTTTGGTTGTTTCCATGTCCTGGCCACTGTGAACAATGCTGCAATGAACATGGGGCTGCATGTTGCAGTGTTGGTTTGGTCCTAATCAATTCTTTGAGTTGTTTTGTTTGTTTGTTTGTTTGCTTTTTTGTCTGGAAAGCTTTTTATCTCTCCTTCTATTTTAAACGATAGCCTTGCTGGATAAAGAAGTCTTGGTTGTAGGCTCTTGTTCTACATTACTTTAAATATTTTTGCCATTACTTCTGGCCTTAAGTGTTTCTGTTCAAAAGTTGGATGTCATCTTTATGGGGGCTCTGTTGTAAGGTATTGATTGTTTTTCTCTTGCAGCTTTTATTATTCTTTCTTTATCCCTTTAGCTTTTGCATTTTCATTACAATGTGTTGCAGTGTAGGTCTCTTTTTAATGGGATTCTCTGTGCTTTTTGAACTTCTATGACTTTTTCCTGCATCAATTTAGGGGAATTTTCAGCTATGATTTCTTCAACCAGCTTCTAGATCCCTTGTTGTTTTTCTTTTCCTTCAGGATCTCCTATTTTGTGCATGTTGTTTTTCTTCATGTTGTCATAGAGCTCTCTTAGAGTTTCCTCAGACTTTTTCATCCTCTTTTCCTTTTGCTGTTCTATTTCTATGCCTTTTTCTTATCTTGTCTTGTCCTCTAAATCACTGATTCAATTCTCTGCTTCATTCAGCCTGTTTTCAATTTCTTATGTGTAGCCTTAATTTCTGATATTGTGTTTGTCATTTCTGTTTGATAACTTTTTTATAATTTCAATGTCCTTTTTTATGCCAGCTATCTATTTTTAGGTGCTCATTTTTTTCCATTTATTATTGCTCTAAGATCCTTGAGCATCCTAACAATCATTGTTTTAAACTCTGCATCCAGTTTCTTAGTTAATTTCATTTTATTCAGTTTTTTTTCCTGTGGATTTCTCTTGTTGATTCATTTGAATTGTACCTATTTGTCTTCCTGTTTTGTCTCTGAATAGACTGCTCTTTTGGATGTGTTATTTTGTGTGTGTGTGTGTGTGTGTGTGTGTGTGTGTGTAGCTAGCTGACTATAAGGTTGGCATTGTCTGCCTACTGCTTTCAATTGTGTTATTTCTAAATCTTCTTAGGATAGCTTCAACTGTTTGTAATCCACTGTGGGCTATTTTTCTACTGTTACTACTCTTTTTGCTATTTGTGACATTTTCTATGCCTTAGCTGGGTCAGGTGAGGGGAGACTTTTCTTAAGATACCACTCTAACTATGGTTGTTAGGTCCTGAGCTGTTGCTCTCCATAGCTGGCCACTGGATATACCAGCCCTGGACCTCCTTGGCTGAAAACTGGCACTAGGGGGGTGCCAGTAGGGGGGTCACTGCTTGACTGGCCCTTAGCAACCTTCTTGGAGCTACTGGTAACCCAGAATTTGTGTCTGCCCTTGCTGGAACCTGATGCCCTTGTAACTATCAGATGCACTCTTAGGCTGGCTTTTTATCCACTCTTGGCCAATATGTATGGTCTCTCTGTTTCTGAAGTGAGGATTTTCACTGGCCCACTTCTGCCTCCACCTCCTCATGCATTCGGGCACCAGCAGGGGCTTACAGGTCACAGTTTGGGCTGTTCCATGGGCACGGGAGACTCCTTGCTTCTCTGTGCTCCACCCTCTATGGGTGTGCAGGCTGCCTCTCTGGGATTTGCCTCTATGGGCATGAGGGATGCCTCTTACGTCTCTACCCCTCTCCTTTGCAGCACAGGAGACTGTAATCCACCCTTTTCTGGTGCACGGGCTACCTCTTCAGGCTCAACCCCTCACCATTGCTGCACTAGCTGGGTGGCTCTTCCCCCCCACCCCACTTGCACACAGGATGCCTCACCCCACTGTGGTCTGTCCCAGGCTGGCACAGGGAATGCCTCACCTCTCAGGGTTCTGCCCCATGGGTACAAAGGAGTTCTCTCTCAACTCCAGTCCTCACCACTCCTGCATGGGTTTCCTCTCTGGGCTTCACCCCCATCCACCATGCAGGCCAAACACCATGGCCACTGCTTCAGCTGGCCTTTTCACCCTTTGGAGGGTACTCAGCAGGTTGGGAGGCCTTATAACCCAGACCTCAGCACTCAAAACCTGAGTCCCTGACATGATCCTTGTTTCTAAACATCTTTTTGTGTTGACTGGAGTAGAAGAGACTCTGGTAGGCAGAGTAATTGCTTCACTTTGCTGGTGCTGCTTCATCTGGAAAAGTGGCCACTTTAGATTTGGGGAGTGAGTCAGCACAGGGGTTAGAGTTGCAGTCTCCCACAGTCTCTCCCTGTGCTTTGGAGATTAAAACTCTCCTCTTGCTGCTCCAGTCTTCTCAGCATTCCTCACTTCCAGAGACCCAGGTAAGTGGCTATGAATGAGGTTTACTGTGTAATTCCTTTAAGATGGAGCCTGGGTCTGAGAATTCTGTTTCCCTCTTGAAAATAGGAACCTAGCTCTTGTTTCAGCTAAATACTGTCCATACTTCTCCTCTAGTCTCTGGGCCTCCAGGCTGGAGTTCCAGTCCTGTGGCTGAGGGCCCACAATTCTCCAAAAAACTCACCCCACTGTGAGAAACCCTATGGGCTGATTCTCACTCCTGCAAGCATGGCAGCCTTTTCTGTGTCTCAGTTTTCCTACCTGCTCAGTGTGGTTCCCTTGGTGTTGCTTGGTAATATATTCCTCTTAGTTTAGTCCAAAGTTGGTTTCTCAAGATGACTGTTTTTAAGTTAAGTTGTAATCTGCTTTGGTTCTGTGAGGTGGGAGTTGTAACAGCCACCTACTTTGTTGCTATTTTTTTCTGTATAATTTAATTTCAGTTTTGGTTAAAGTAATATTCAGTGGTTATGTTTGTTAAGCTATGTAAACATTGTCTGAAGCTGAGCCACATAAGGTCCTATAATTGCATTTTAATACAATTTATATGTCTCAAAATTAAATTTCCATGTTTTTATTTGCTTAAATCAATGTAATTTTAGTATTGTTAAGTATGCCAAATATGTAAAAGGCTTTTTAATACTACCATATTTCTTATGTATAGGATGCACCCTTTTCCAAAAAAATTGGAGTCTAAAAACTAGGTGTGTCTTGTACAGTGGTCGTATATTTTTTACTTGCATTTTGCACTTTTTTGTGCTCATTTTTGTGCTCATTGTTTTAGATTTTTTTACTTGCATTTTCTGTTTTTTTGCACTTGTTTTCTTTGCATTTAGTTTCACACCTGTTACCAGTATATTACAGTAGGTTATATTTTGCCACTTTCTGCTTAAAAATGGCTCAGAAGGATTTTTATATAGGGCTGAATTCACATTAAAAGTGATCCTGTTTGCAAAAGTGAATGAAAATTGTGCTGCTGAATGTAAGTTTGGTCCTCCTCCAAGTGAGAAATTAATCCATGACTGGCTATTAGAAGAAAAATTTCTATTAAAAATACCACAGCAGAAGAAGACCACGAGAGGCAAGTAAACAAAATGGCCTGATGTAGAGAGAAAATTGAAGATATGGATTGAAGAGCAAAAGGCAATTGAAATTTCTGTGTCCACCAAAGATGGTTCATCATGAAGCAAGAAGAATTGCTGACAAAAAAGAAGTTACTGATTTCAAAAGAGGACACAATTGGTGCTTCAGGTTCATGAAATGGAATGGATTAAGCATGCATGCAAGCACCAGACTTGTCCAAGAAATGCTTCAAAGCTATGAGAAGAAGGTTTTTGAATTGAAGTTTTGTCCTTCAATGTCAGAAAACACATCAGTTTGAGTTGGGAGAGATTGCAAACATGGACAAATTCCTCCTTCAATTTGATGTTCCAAGTAAAAGAAATGTTGATACAAAGGGGGTGAAAACCGTTACTGTGAAGACAAGTAGACATAAAAAGAGCCATTATATGGTTGTTCTAGTTTGTTGTAACGGCAGAACCAAGCTGCCTCGTATGCTGGTTTTCAAATGCAAACAATGCCAAAAGAAGATATTCCTCAAGGAGTGATTGTCCACATTCATGACAAGGGTTGAATGGATAAGGATGTAATGAAGATCTGGTCTGAGAAGGTTTGGAGAAGAGACCAGGTGGTTTCTTATGAAAACCTGACCTATTAGTGCTTGATCAGTTCAGGACATACATAACAAACAACAAAATAAAAGATTGCTGCACAGCAAAATCCAAAACCTGCCATCATACCTGGAAGCTTGACATCTCAGATCCAACCATTTGATATCAGCATTAACAAAACTTTCAAAGCTACCGTGAGAGATGAGTGGAACCAATGGGAACAATTTGGCACCAGCAGGAAAAGTGAAAAAAAAAAAAAACAAGTATAGGAGAATTTTGTACCTGAGTGAGAAGATCCTGGGATAATATCAAGATTGAGATTGTGGTCAAATCAACTAAGTGTGGCATTTCAAATGCCACAGATGAAACTGACTGTGAGGCAATATATAAAGAGAATTATTCATCCTCAAACACAGATGAGAACAACCTAATGGATGGGAATTTTGACAGTGATGAGGAGTTGTATGAATTTTATAATGAATAAAACTTGAGTTCAATAACTTTATGTAATATTTTTTTTTCAAATTTCAGGCCCCAAAATTAAGATGCATCTTATACATGGGGAAATATGGTATTTTTCTAAACATTTGAAATTTATAAACTAATTTATCAGGGTTTCTTTTATATTTTTTTTCACAAGGATTTCTTTACACAATGCTTTGTAGTCCTAATCCAGTCTAGACCTGTAGTTCTCTAAGATGCCATCAGAGCTTTCATAATGACTTTTCTTTTTTTCTCCTCTCTCCTTTACTGAGCCATTTTTTTTCATTTTTTAAGAACCTACCATCCTTTTTTCTTAAGTTACTCACTTTCTTTGTAGGTCTCATTTGTGACTCGCAAAATTCTTCAGTGGTCCCCTGAGATTCCATTACACTTGTCCCTGTCATTCACCATATTCCAATTATTCAATCAGATATTAATCTATGTATGACTATAAAGGAATTTTTCAGACATAATTAAGGGCCCAAATCAGTTGACCTTAAGATAGAGTGTTTTGAAAGAAGCTATCAACCAACCTTCTGCTCTTCTCCAGGATTGTTCGCTCATGTTGAAGAACGTTTTCTTATGCATCTATAAAGCAGCTAAGTGTTAAGCTGACATTTGGCCCCAGATTCTTTATTCTTATGAGGTAAAATCCTTCCCCTGTCTGGGTACAAAGTAAAATTCCTTATATTTCTTAAGCAAGTGCTTCATAAGTCCCCTGGCTGGCTTTACCTTCTGACCTTCATAAGAAGAGAACATGACCTTCACTTGTTACATAAAAAGGTGCATGTAGTCTGTTGCCCTTAGTTGGCTATTGTGAGGGACCACCTGGCTACAGAAAACCAGTGCACACTACAATGCTAACCTTGCAGTATCTTTTCTCTTGTATGTAAAGAAAACCTTGTTCCAACCAGTGCCTTATGTGTCAAATCCTCCTTGTTGACTCTGAACCCATAGAAATTATAGTAGGCTGAGGTCTGCAGGCTCTTCCTTGTCATAGTGAGCAGTATAGTAATCTATGCTGTCTTCTATAGTGAGAATCATAAATTAGAATTAATAGTTGGATCTTACTATTTAGTGTAAGAAGATTATCTGGGTAAGAAAAACCTAATCACAAGAGCCCTTAAAAATCAGAGAATTGCCCTGGCCGGTTGGCTCAGTGGTAGAGCGTTGGCCTGGTGTGCAGGAGTACTGGGTTCAATTCCCGGCCAGGGCACACAGGAGAAGCACCCATCTGCTTCTGCCCCCCTCCTCCCCTCCTTCCTTTCTGTCTCTCTCTTCCCCTCCTGCAGCCAAGCCTCCATTGGAACAAAGTTTGCCCGGGCGCTGTGGATGGCTCTGTGGCCTCTGCCTCAGGTGCTAAATGGCTCTGATTGCGGCAGAGCAACGCCCCAAGATGGGCAGAGCATCACCCCCTGGTGGGCATGCCGGGTGAATCCCGGTCGGGCGCATGCAAGAGTCTGTCTGACTGCCTCCCCATTTCCAACTTCAGAAAAATACAAAAATTAAAAATCAGAGAACTTTCTTCTGCTGGTTGTAGAGGAAGAAGTGATTTAAGAAACATAAAAAGGATTCAAGTAACTGGCTTGAAGATGGACCAGTCTTCAGCTAACAATGATCAAAAAATGAGGACATTGGACCTACAACCACAGGAGAGTGATTTTTGCCAACAGGCTCAATGAACATAAAAGTGAATTATTCCCCATAGCATTCATATAAGAGACCAAGCTGACTGGAACCTTGATTTCAGACTCATAATACCTTAACATGAGAAATCTACTAACATGAGCCCACCCCAGCTCAGACTTCTTATGTATCTCATAAATTTGAGATAATAGAAGTAGTTTGAAATGTATAAAATTTATGTTTGTGGTACTTTATTTTGCAACAATATGAAACCAAAACAACATCCATCATCAGTTTTCAAGAATTGTATATCTTAAATGCCTAAATAAAATTTTAATGTTTTAATTTTTATTTGTCAACATATTTTATCTTTGAATATTGAAATATAACTAATATTTAAATTTTAAGATGAATTTCTTAGGTGTGTCTTGTGATTGCTTTCTCATATGTGCTTTGATTGAAGGCCTCCAACCGAGCCAGTGACCCATTGCTCAATTCAGTAATCTTGGGCTCAAATAAATGACATTGGGCTTCAAGCCAGCTACTTTTGAGTTCAAGCCAGTGACCAAGAGGGTCATGTCTATGATCTCAAACTTAAGCCAGGGACCCTGAGCTGAAACTGATGAACCTGTGTTCAAGATGATGAGCCTATGTTCAAGCCTGCGACCTCAGGGTTTTGAACCTGGGTCCTCTGCATTTCTGGCCAATGCTCTATCCACAGTGCTAACACCTGGTCAGGCTGGTGAATGCTGTTTTAATATTTCAGTCATGTTTTCATAGCATTGATTCAACTAAATATAAAATGTTATCAAAGGTACTAAATATTAAATCTGGAAAAAAATTCTAGCAGCAACATGTAGACAGTGTTGTTGTTTTTTATTTTCTGAATATAGTTTTATTGGAGTGACACTGGTTCACAGTTAAACAGATATCAGGTACCCAATTTGCAACACACCTTTATACACTGTGTATGTTCACCTCTCTAAGTCAAACTTTTGTTCATCACCATTTATTACCAGTATAATCTCCTCCATTCCCACCCCTCAGCAATGGCTATGGTGTTGTCTGGGTACATGAGTTTATTCTTTGTTTTTTTTGTCCTTTTTTTGCTCTATCCCTCCACCTTGCTCACCTAACATCTTAACGAGCACACAGCTGTCAGTGTACTACATATGTATGAGTCTGTTTCTATATTGTGCATTAGTGCATTTTGTTTATTAGATTCTACATATAAGTGAAATCATATGGCACTTATCTTTCTCTGACTGACTTATTTTACTTACAGTAATGCTCTCTAGATCCATCCTTATGGTCACAAAAGGTAAGATTTCTATTTTTTATGGCCAAGTAATATTCCATTGTGTAAATGTACCACTGCTTTTTTATTCACTTATTTACCAATGGTACTGGGGCAGTTTCCAGGTCTTGGCTATTGGAAATAATGCTCAATAAATATAGAGTGAATATGTTCTTTTGAATTAGTAGTTTGGGATTCTTAGGATAAATTCTCAGAAGTGGGATTGCTTTGTCAAAAGGCAATTCCATTTTTAATTTTTTGAGGTAACTCCAATCTTCATTCCCACCAACAGTACATGATGGTTCCTTTTTGACCACAATCTATCTATTACTAGCTCTTTTTTGTTAAATTTATTATTATACTGAGGAGCTATATCTGAGAAAACCATTGTAACAAGAAATATCTAAGATTTTACCGTTCTATGTTTTTGCCTGAGACTTTTATACTTTTTAGTCTAATATATAATATTTAATCTATTTTGGGTCTGCTTTTGTATATGGTGTAAGAAGGTGGTCTAGTTTCACCTTTTTCAACATATCTGTTCAATTTTTGCAACACCATTTATTGAAAAGATTGTCTTTTCAACATTGTATGTTCTTGCTTCCTTTGTCCAATATTATTGACTATATATGCATATTTTGATTTCTGTGCTTTCTATTATGTTTCATTAATCTATATATCTGTATGCCAGTGGCATTCTGTGTTAGTTACTATGGTCTTGTACTATATAGTTTGATATCAGTGTGTTTCCTCCAACTTTGTTTTTTTCTCTCAAGATTGCTGTGGCTATTTAGGGTTTTTTGTGGTTCCATAAAATTTTTTGGAATATTTGTTTTCTTTTGTTTTGTTTTGTTTTTGACAGAGATAGAGAGAGTCAGAGAGAGGGACCGATAGGGACAGACAGATAGGAAGTGAGAGAGATGAGAAGCATTAATTCCTCATTGTGGCATCTTAATTGTTCAGTGATTGCTTGTTCATTGATTGCTTTCTCATATATGCCTTGAATAGGGGGCTACAGCAGAGTGAGTGACTCCTTACTAAAGCCAGTAATTTTAGGCTAAAGCCAGTGATGTTGGGTTTCGAATCAGTGACCAGTTTTGGGCTCAAGTCAGCGACAATGAGGTCATGTCTATGATCCCACGCACAAGCCAGCGACCGAGTGCTCAAGTGCTCAAATTGGTGAGCCTGCACTCAACCAAATGAGCCCGCGCTCAAGCCAGTGACTTCAAGGTTTTGAACCTGGGTCTTCCGTGTACGAGTCCAATGTTCCAGCCAATGTGCCACCACCTGGTCAAGCTGGAATATTTGTTTTATTTTTATAAAATACATCATTGGTATCTTGATAAGATGTGTTGAATCTATAGATTGCTTTGTGTAATATGAACATTTTACTATCCATGAACACAATATATACTTTCCATGTGTTTGTATCTTCTTCAATTTCTTTTTTGAGTGTCATATAATTTTCTGAGTACAGGTATTTTACCTCTTTGGTTAAATTTATTTCTAGGTATTTTATCCCATTTGAAGCAATAATAAATGGTATTGTTTTCTTGGTTTCCCTTTCTGATAAAGTATTATTGATGTATAAAAATGCAACTGATTTCTGGATATTTATTATGTATCCTGCTAATTTACTGAATTTATTTATCATTATAGCAATTTTTGGTGCAATTTTCAGTATTCTCTAAATATAGTACAATGTTATTGCATGTAATGACAAGTTGACTTTCTTCTTTCTATTTTGATAAACTATTATTTGTTCTACTTGTATGATTGCTGTGGCTAGGACTTTTAGTACTATATTAAATAAGAGTGGTGATAGCAAATAACCTTGACTTGTTTCTGATCTTAAGGGAAATGCTGTAGTTCTGACAATTTACTATAATATTGGCTGTAGGTTTGTCATTTATGGCCTTCGCTATGTTGAGCTAAGTTCCCCCAATTAACATTTTGCTGAGAGTTTTTACACAAATGGGTGCTGCATTTTTATCAAATGCCTTTAATTCCTCTACTGTTATGATCATATAATTTTTATTGTTCATTTGGTTTACGCAGTGCATCGTGATACTTGATTGCAGATGTTGTACAAAACTTGCATCCCCAAAATGAATAGTATTTGATCATAGTATAAGACCTTTTTAATGCATTTATTTATTTGTCTATTTATCTGTCATTTATTTATTTTTCTTTAATTTACCATATAATCGTTCGAAATATTTTCTTACACTTCTTTTTTGTTGGTGGTGGTGTCTGTAGTTACTTCTCTTTTATCTCTGATTTTATTTATCTGGCTTATCTACCATTATTTTATATAATGTCACATTTTCATTTAAATAAAAATAAACTTTATTTAGAAAATTGAATTTAACATAATACTTTTGAACATTAAAAGGTGGTGGTTCAGTGGATAAAGCCTCAAACTGGGATGCAGAGGACCCAGGTTTAAAACTCTGAAGTCTCTGGTTTGAGCGTGCACTCATCTGGTTTGAGCATAGCTCATCAGCTTGACCCCAAAGTTGCTGGCTTGAGCAAGGGGTCACTCAGTTTGCTGTTTGCTGTAGCTTCCTGGTTAAGGCACATATGAGAAAGCAATCAATGAACAAGCAATCAGCTAACAACTAAGATGCCTCAACAAAGAATCAATGCTTCTCATCTCTCTCTTTTCATAACTGTCTGTCCTTATCTGTCTCTTTCTCTGACTCTCTCTGTCTCTGTAACAAAACAAACAAAAAACAATGCAGAAAACAACTTCCAGAACTATGCTGAGTATAAGTGAATAAAGTAGACAGCCTTGTTTTGTCGTGAATTCAGAGGTAAAGCCTTCAGTTTTTCTTTTTTATCATAATGTTAGTTAACAGTTTATTATATATGGCCTTCATTATCTTCAGTTACTTTTTTCTCTACACATTTTATTAAGTGTTTTAAACATAAATGGATGTTGTATTTTATAGAATGCCTATTCTGCATCTGTTGATAGGATCATATGATTTTTGCTGTTAGTCATGTTGATGTAGTGCATTATGTTGATCAATTTATGTATGTTGAACCATCCTTGTGCTCAAGGAATAAATTCCACTTGATCATGATATATTATTTTTTAATGTATTATTGTCTTTTATTTTCAAGTGTTTAGGATTTTTTGCATCTGTATTCATTAGCGATATTGGACTGTAATTTTTTTTTCTGTGTTGTCCTTCACAGTTTTTGATATCAGCTTTATGTTGGCCTCATGAAATGTGTTAGGGAGTACTGCTGCTTGTTCTATTTTTTGGAAGACTTTGAAAAGGATAGGTACCAAAACTTTAAATGTTTAATAGCTTTTAGTAGTGTAGCTATCTTGTCCTGGAATTTTATTATTAGGGAGGTTCTGATAGTTTTTCTATTTCCGCCCTGTTTATGGGTCTATTTTTTTTTGAGGCAGATTTTTTATTTTTTTATTTTTATTAATTTTAATGCAGTGACATTGATAAATCAGGGTACATATGTTCCGAGAAAACATCTCCAGATTATTTTGACCTTTGATTATGCTGCATACCCCTCACTCAAAGTCAAATCATCCTCCGCCACCTTCTATCTGGTTTTCTTTGTGCCCCTCCCATCCCCCCACTCCCTCCCATTCCTTCCTCGCCCCTTCCCCACCCCTCCACCTCATGCCCTGTTACCATCACATTCTTGTCCATGTCTCTAAGTCTCATTTTTATGTCCCATCTATGCATTGGTTCATATAGTTCTTACTTATTTTCTAATTTACTTATTTCACTCCGTATAATGTTATCAAGGTCCATCCATGTTATTGTAAATGATCCGATGTCATCATTTCTTATGGCTGAGTAGTATTCCATAGTATATATGTACCAAAGCTTTTTAATCCACTCGTCCTCTGATGGACACTTGGGCTGTTTCCAGATCTTCGCTATTGTGAACAATGCTGCTATAAACATAGGGGTGCAATTCTCCTTTTGGAAACCTTATATGGTATCCTTGGGGTATATTCCTAAAAGTGGGATGGCTGGGTCAAAAGGCAGTTTGATTTTCAATTTTTTCAGGAATCTCCATACTGTTTTCCACAGAGGCTGCACCAGTCTGCATTCCCACCAGCAATGCAGGAGGGTTCCCTTTTCTCCACATCCTCGCCAGCACTTATTCTGTGTTGTTTTGTTGATGAGTGCCATTCTAACCGCTGTGAGGTGATATCTCATTGTGGTTTTAATTTGCATTTCTCTAATGATTAATGAGGTTGAGCATTTTTTCATATGTCTATTGGCCATCTGTATGTCCTCTCTGGAGAAGTGTCTATTCATTTCTTTTGCCCATTTTTTGATTGGATTGTTTAAAATGTCTATATTACCCAAAGTAATTTATAAATTCAATGCAATACCAATTAAAAGACCAGTGACATACTTTAAAGATATAGATCACATATTTCAAAAATTTATATGAAACCAAAAGAGAACACGAATAGCCTCAGCAATCTTAAAAAAGAAGAATAAAAGGGGAGGTATCACACTTCCTGATATCAAGCTATACTACAAGGCCATTGTACTCAAAACAGCCTGGCATTGGCATAAGAACAGGCATATAGATCAATGGAACAGAACAGAGAACCCAGAAATAAACCCACAGCTCTATGGACAACTGATATTTGACAAAGGAGGTAAGGAAATACAATGGAGTAAAGACAGCCTCTTCAACAAATGGTGTTGGGAAAATTGGACAAAAACCTGCAAAAAAATGAAACTAGACACCAACTTACACCATTCACAAAAATAAACTCAAAATGGATAAAAGACTTAAATGTAAGGCGTGAAACCATAAGCATCTTAGAAGAAAACATAGGCAGTAAGCTTTCTGACATCTCTCACAGTGATATATTTGCTGATTTATCTCCATGGGCAAGTGAAATAAAAGACAGGATAAACAAATGGAATTATATCAAATTAAAAAGCTTTTGCACAGCCAAAGACAATAAGAACAGAATAAAAAGACAAACTACACAATGGGAGAACATATTTGACAGTATGTCTGATAAGGGGTTAATACCCAAAATTTATAAAGAACTTGTAAATCTCAACACCAGAAAGACAAACAATCCAATCAAAAAAATGTTTATGGGTCTATTTCAATTTTCTCTTTCTTTGTGACTCAGTCTAGAAAAACTATGCAGTTCCAGAAATTTACTCATTTCTTCTAGATTGTTGAATTTGGTGGCATCTATTCTTTTATAGTATTATAGTAAAATTTTTTATATAGCTATGATGTCCTTGCAACTTTTTCTTTTTCATATCAGATATTCTTCATATGAGTTTTTCCTCTTTTTTTCTTAGTGAGTCTATGCAGGGGTTATTCAATTTTATTGATCTTTTCAAATAACCAGCTCTTTGCTGTATTAATTTTTTTATAGTTTTTCTTTTCTCAGTTTCATTTGGTTCTGTTCTAATTTTGCCATGTCCTTTCTTCTGTTGATTTTATGTTTTCTTTGTTTATCTTTTTCTATCTCATTATGATGTGATGTTAGTTTGTTTATTGGGATCTCTCTTGTTTCTTGATATAAGCCTGTAATGATCTAAACTTCTCTTTTATTACTGCTTTAGCTGCATCTCAAAAAAATTATGTCATGTTGTCATTTTCCTTTTTTTTTAATAAATTTTTATTAATGGTAATGGGATGACATTAATAAATCAGGGTACATATATTCAAAGAAAACATGTCTAGGTTATTTTGTCATCAAATTATGTTGCAAACCCCTCGCCCAAAGTCAGATTGTCCTACGTCACCCTCTATCTAGTTCTCTGTGCCCCTCCCCCTCCCCCTAACTCTCTCCCTCCCTCCCTCCCATGTCCTCCCTCCCCCCCCACCCTTGGTAACCACCACACTCTTGTCCATGTCTCTTAGTCTCATTTTTATGTTCCACCAATGTATGAAATCATGTAGTTCTTGTTTTTTTTCTGATTTGCTTATTTCACTCCTTATAATGTTATCAAGATCCCACCATTTTGCTGTAAATGATCTGATGTCATCATTTCTTATGGCTGAGTAGTATTCCATAGTGTATATGTGCCACATCTTCTTTATCCAGTCTTCTATTGAAGGGCTTTTTGGTTGTTTCCATGTCTTGGCCACTGTGAACAGTGCTGCAATGAACATGGGGCTACATGTGTCTTCACGTATCAATGTTTCTGAGGTTTTGGGGTATATACCCAGTAGAGGGATTGCTGGGTCATAAGGTAGTTCTATTTGCAGTTTTTTGAGGAACCACCATACTTTCCTCCATAATGGTTGTACTACTTTACAGTCCCACCAACAGTGAATGAGGGTTCCTTTTTCTCCACAGCCTCTCCAACATTTGCTATTACCCGTCTTGTTGATAATAGCTAATCTAACAGGGGTGAGGTGGTATCTCATTGTAGTTTTGATTTGCATTTCTCTAATAACTAGTGAAGCTGAGCATCTTTTCATATATCTGTTGGCCATTTGTATCTCTTCCTGGGAGAAGTGTCTGTTCATGTCCTCTTCCGATTTTTTTATTGGATTGCTTGTTTGTTTGTTGTTGAGTTTTATGGGTTCTTTGTAAATTTTGGATATTAGGCCCTTATCTGAGCTGTCGTTTGAAAATATCAGTTCCCATATAGTTGGCTGTCTGTTTATTTTGATATCAGTTTCTCTTGCTGAGCAAAAACTTTTAATTCTGATGTAGTCCCATTCATTTATCTTTGCCTTCACTTCTCTTGCCATTGGAGTCAAGTTCATAAAATGTTCTTTAAAACCCAGGTCCATGATTTTAGTACCTATGTCTTCTTCTATGTACTTTATTGTTTCAGGTCTTATATTTAGGTCTTTGATCCATTTTGAATTAATTTTAGTACACGGGGACAGGCTGTAGTCGAGTTTCATTCTTTTGCATGTGGCTTTCCAGTTTTCCCAACACCATTTGTTGAAGAGGCTTTCTTTTCTCCATTATGTGTTGTTGGCCCCTTTATCAAAGATTATTTGACCATATATATGTGGTTTTATTTCTGGGCTTTCTATTCTGTTCCATTGGTCTGAGTGTCTATTTTTCTGCCAATACCATGCTGTTTTGATTATCGTGGCCCTATAATATAGTTTAAAGTCAGGTATTGTAATGCCCCCAGCTTCATTCTTTTTCCTTAGGATTGTTTTGGCTATTCGGGGTTTTTTTATAGTTCCATATAAATCTGATGATTTTTTGTTCCATTTCTTTAAAAAATCTCATAGGGATTTTGACGGGAATTGCATTAAATTTGTATATTGCTTTGGGTAATATGGCCATTTTGATTATATTTATTCTTCCTATCCAAGAACAAGGAATATTTTTCCATCTCATTGTATCTTTTTCGATTTCCCTTAACAATGCTGTGTAATTTTCATTATATAGGTCCATTACGTTCTTTGTTATGTTTATTCCTAGGTATTTTATTTTTTTTGTTGCAATCGTGAAAGGGATTATTTTTTTGAGTTCGTTTTCTAATATTTCATTGTTGGCATATAGAAAGGCTATGGACTTTTGTATGTTAATTTTGTATCCTGCGACCTTACTGTATTGGTTTATTGTTTCTAATAATCTTTTTGTGGAGTCCTTCGGGTTTTCGATGTATAGGATCATATCATCAGCAAAAAGTGATAGCTTTACTTCTTCTTTTCCGATATGGATGCCTTTTATTTCTTTGTCTTGTCTGATTTCTCTGACCAGAACTTCTAGCACCACGTTGAATAAGAGTGGAGAGAGTGGACAACCCTGTCTTGTTCCTGATTTAAGGTAGAAAGTCCTCAGTTTTATGCTGTTTAATAGGATGTTGGCTGATGGTTTATCATATATGGCCTTTATCGTATTGAGATATTTTCCTTCTATACCCATTTTGTTGAGAGTCTTAAACATAAAATTGTGTTGTATTTTATCAAAAGCCTTTTCTGCATCTATTGATAAGATCATGTGGTTTTTGTTCTTTGTTTTGTTGATATGGTGTATTACGTTAACCGTTTTGCGTATGTTGAACCATCCTTGAGATTCTGGGATGAATCCCACTTGATCATGATGTATTATTTTTTTAATATGTTGTTGTATTCAGTTTGCCAGTATTTTTTTTTAGTATTTTAGCATCTGTATTCATTAGAGATATTGGTCTGTAGTTTTCTTTCTTTGTGCCATCCTTGCCAGGTTTTGGTATGAGGGTTATGTTGGCCTCATAAAATGTGTTTGGAAGTATTGCTTCTTCTTCAATTTTTTGGAAGACTTTGAGTAGAATAGGAACCAAGTCTTCTTTGAATGTTTGATAGAATTTACTAGTATAACCGTCTGGGCCTGGACTTTTATTTTTGGGGAGATTTTTAATAGTTTTTTCTATTTCCTCCCTGCTGATTGGTCTGTTTAGGCTTTCTGCTTCTTCATGACTCAGTCTAGGAAGGTTGTATTGTTCTAGGAATTTATCCATTTCTTCTAGGTTGTTGTATTTGGTGGCATATAATTTTTCATAGTATTCTACAATAATTCTTTGTATTTCTATGATGTCTGTGGTGATCTCTCCTCTTTCATTTTGGATTTTATTTATTTGAGTCCTGTGTCTTTTTTCCTTGGTGAGTCTTGCCAAGGGTTTGTCAATTTTGTTGATCTTTTCAAAGAACCAGCTCCTTGTTTTATTGATTTTTTCTATAGTTTTTCTGTTCTCTATTTCATTTATTTCTGCTCTGATTTTTATTATCTCCTTTCTTCGGCTGGTTTTGGGTTGTCTTTGTTCTTCTTTTTCTAGTTCCTTAAGGTGTGAAGTTAAGTGGTTTACTTCGGCTCTCTCTTGTTTGTTCATATAGGCCTGAAGTGATATGAACTTTCCTCTTATTACTGCTTTTGCTGCATCCCAGAGATTCTGATATGTCGTATTTTCATTTTCATTTGTCTGTATATATCTTTTGATTTCTGCACTTATTTCTTCTTTGACCCATTCATTTTTTAGAAGTATGTTGTTTAGTTTCCACATTTTTGTGGGTTTTTCCCCCTCTTTTTTGCAGTTGAATTCTAGTTTCAAGGCTTTATGATCAGAAAATATGCTTGGTACAATTTCAATTTTTCTAAATTTGCTGATATTGTCTTTGTGGCCCAACATATGGTCAATTCTTGAGAATGTTCCATGTACACTAAAGAAAAATGTATACTCTGTCGCTTTGGGATGAAGTGTCCTGTAGATGTCTATCATATCCAGGTGTTCTGGTATTTCGTTTAAGGCCACTATATCTTTATTGATTCTCTGTTTGGATGACCGATCTAGAGCCGTCAGCGGTGTATTGAGGTCTCCAAGTATGATTGTATTTTTGTTAGTTTTTGTTTTAAGGTCAATAAGTAGCTGTCTTATATATTTTGGTGCTCCTTGGTTTGGTGCATATATATTAAGGATTGTTATGTCTTCTTGATTCAACTTCCCCTTAATCATTATGAAATGACCATTTTTGTCTCTGAGTACTTTTTCTGTCTTGTAGTCAGCATTATTAGATATGAGTATTGCTACACCTGCTTTTTTTTGGGTGTTGTTTGCTAGGAGTATTGTTTTCCAGCCTTTCACTTTGAATTTGTTTTTATCCTTGTTGCTTAGATGTGTTTCTTGTAGGCAGCATATAGTTGGATTTTCTTTTTTAATCCATTCTGCTACTCTGTGTCTTTTTATTGGTAAGTTTATTCCATTTACATTTAGTGTAATTATTGACACTTGTGGGTTCCCTACTGCCATTTTATAAATTGCTTTCTGTTAGTTTTGTATCTAGTTTGATTCTTCTCTTTTGTTTTTCTATCATTTGTTTTTGTTTGTTTGTGTTCCATACTTCTTTCCTCTGTTGCTACCTTTTTTAAGTCAAGTGTTTTTGTGGTGGTTTTTTTTAAGGGTGGTTACCATTAAGTAATGAAAAGGGTACCTACCATATTCATTGTAGTACCCTATCTTATAAGTATTTCTGCACTTCATCATCCTTTGCTACTGTTAATCTCCATCCTCTCCCCCCTTTTTTTCCTTTGTTGTCACAGTTTAAGTTTGGTTTTATTGTGTTCTTGGTGGAGCTGTTACTTGTGGTGTTGTTTTCTTTTGTTCTTTGAATCTGGTTGGAAAACCCCCCTTAGTATTTCCTGGAGTGGGGGCTTTCTGTTGATAAATTCTCTCATCTTTTCTGTATGTCATTTTCCTTTATATACCTTTTAAACTCTTTTTATTTCTTCTTTGATTCATTTTTTTAGAAGCATGTTGTTTAAATTCCACATTTTTGTAGGTTTCTTTATTTCTTTATGCAATGGAATTTTATTTCAAACCTTATGGTCAGAAAATATATTTGGTATAATTTCAATCTTCCTAAATTTTTTCATGGTAATTTTGTGGTCCAACATATGTTCTGTTCTTGAGAATGTTCCATGCACACAGGAATAGAATGTATAATCTGATGTTCTGGATTAAAATGTCCTATAAATATTTATTATGTACATTTCATCTTGTGTTCTGTTTAAGGTTGAAATTTTTTATTGATTTTCTTTTTTTTTTCCTTTGGAACAGAGACAGAGAGAGAGGCAGAGAGAGATAGAAATAGAGACAGCCTGGTAGGGAGGTTTCAGCAGAGAGAGTGACCCCTTGCTCAATCCAGCAACCTTGGACTCAAGCCAGTGACCTTGGGTTTCAAGGTAGCAACCTTTGGGCCTAAGCCAGTGACCATGGGGTCATGTCTATAATTCCACGCTCAAACCAGTAACCCCGCTCTCAAGGTGTTGAGCTTGCACTAAAGCTGGATAAGCCTGTGCTCAAGCGGGTGACCTTAGGGTTTTGCATCTTGGTCCTCTGCACCCCAGTCTGAAGTTCTATTCACTGTGACACCACCTGGTCAGGCTGTTAATTATCAGTTTGGATGATCTATCTGAAACCATCAATAGTTGTTGAAATCTATAAGTATGTTTGAGTTTTTACCTGTTTCTATTTTAAATCAGTTAGTAGATGTCTTATTTATTTTGGTGCTCCTTGTTTTGATGTGTATATATTAATAAGTGTTATATTTTCTTGATACAATGTGACTTCTCTTTTTTTGAAGTCAGCATTGTCAGATATTAGAATGGCTACACCTACTTTTAATGGATATTGGTATTATTTGCTTAGAGAAACATTTCCATACCTTTCACTTTAACTCTACATTTACCTTGCCATTTAGATGTGTCTCTTGAAGGCAGCATATGGTTGACTTGCTTTTTGATCAAATCTGCTACTCTATGCCTTTTTATTGGTGAATTCAGTCAATTTACATTTAGGGTAATAAATCATTGATGCTTGAAATTTTTCTATAGCCATTTTCTGTTCTGTTTTCTGGTAGCTCTGTGTTTGTTTTGATTCTTTTCTTTTGTGTTTCTGTCACTTGTTTTGTATGGAGATATTCCATACTCTTTTAAGATTCTTCTTTTTTTATGGAGACAGAAACAGAGAAAGAAAGACAGAGAGAAAAACAGATAGGAACAGAGAGAGAGAAATGGAAGAGATGAGAAACCTCAATTTTTCAAAGTGGCACCTTAGGTGTTCAGTGATTACTTTCTCATATATGCCTTTACCTGGGGCTTACATTAGAATGAGAGACCCCTTACTCAAACCAGCAACCTTTGGGCTCAAGCCAGTGACCATGGGATTGTGTGTTTGATGTCATGGTTAAGCCAGGGAACCCTAGCTCAAGGAGGGTTTTTAAATATACTTGTGATTTTAATAGGGATTGTATTAACTTTTTATATTTCTTTTAATATAACACTCAAGTTGGTGAGCCCATGCTCAAGCTATATGAGCCTATACTCAAGCTGGCAACCTTGGGGTTTCAAACTTGAGTCCTCTGCATCCCAGAATAATGCTCTATTCACTGCATCACCACCTGGTCAGGCTCCCCTGTTCCTTCTTATTTCTTTTTATTTATGAATGCAGTTCAAGTTTTTTTTAAGTTATTTCTTTATTTTTATTTTTTGTCAATTGTTTCAAAGAAATAGCTTTAGGTTTTTATTATTATTATTATTATTAATTTTGATGGAGTGACATTGATAAATCAGGGTACATATGTTCAGAGAAAACATCTCCAGGTTATTTTGACATTTGATGATTTTGCATACCCATCATTCAAAGTCAAATTGTCTTCCATCACCTTCTATCTGTTTTTTTGTGCCCTCCCCCTCCCCCCTCCTCCACCTCATAACCAAAACACTCTTGTCCATGTCTCTGAGTCTCATTTTTATGTGCCACCTATGTATGGAATCTTATAGTTCATGGTTTTTTTCTGATTTACTTATTTCACTCAGTATAATGTTACCAAGGTTCATATATGTTGATGTAAATGATCTGATGTAATCATTTCTTATGGCTGAATAGTATTCCATAGTATATACGTACCAAAGCTTTTTAATCCACTGACGGACACTTAGACTGTTTTCATATCTTTGCTATTGTGAACAATGCTGCCATAAACATGGGGGTGCGTTACTCCTTTTGAAACAGTGCTATGATGTTCTTGGGTATATTTCTAAAAGTGGGATAGCTGGGTCAAAATGAAGTGATATTTTTAATTTTTTGAGGAACCTACATACTGTTTTCCATAATGGTTGCTACAGTTTGCATTCCCATCAGCAGTGCAGGAGGGTTCTCTTTTTTCCACATCCTCACCAGCACTTATTCTGTGTTGTTTTGTTGATGAGCGCCATTCTGACTGGTGTGAGGTGATATCTCATTGTGGTTTTAATTTGCATTTCTCTAATGATTAGTGTTGAGTATTTTTTCATATGCCTATTATTCATCTGTATGTCCTCATAGGAGAAGTGTCTATTCATTTCTTTTGTCATTTTTTGATTGGACTGTTTGTCTTCCTGGTGTTGAGTTTTACAAGTTCTTTATAAATTTTGGTTATTAACCCCTTATCAGACGTATTGTCAAATATATTCTCCCATTGTATAGTTTGTCTTTTAATTCTCTTCTTATTGTCTTTAGCTGTGCAAAAGCTTTTTAGTTTGATATAGTCCCATTTGTTTATTCCGTCTTTTATTTCAATGCTCGTAGAGATAAATCGGCAAATATATTGCTGTGAGAGATGTCAGAGAGCTTACTGCCTATGTTTTCTTCAAAGATGCTTATGTTTTCAAGGCTTACATTTAAGTCTTTTATCCATTTAGAGTTTATTGTTTGAATGATGTTAGTTGATGGTTTAGCTTCATTTTCTTGCAGGTAGATGTCCAACTTCCCCAACACCATTTGTTAAAGAGACTGTCTTTACTCCATTGTATGCTCTTACCTCCTTTGTCAAATATCAGGTGTCCATGAAGCTATAGGTTTGTTTCTGTGTTCTCTGTTCTCTTCCATTGATTTATATGCCTGTTCTTATGACAGTACCAGACTATTTTGAGTATAATGGCCTTTAGTATAACTTGATATCAGGAAGTGTGATACCACCCACTTCATTTTTCCTTTTCAAGATTGCTGAGGCTGTTCATGTTCTTTTTTGGTTCTATATAAATTTTTGAAATATGTGTTCTGTATCTTTGAAGTATGTCATTGGTATTTCAATTGGCATTGCATTGAATTTATAAATTGCTTTGGGTAATTGTAATGATGTTTTTTCCTCCTAACAATGAGTATGGTATATGCTTCCACTTGTTTGTATCTTCATTGATTTCTTTTATCAATGTTTTATACTTTTCCAAGTACAAGTCTTTCATCTCCTTGGTTAAATTTACTCCTAGGTACTTTATTTTTTGGTTGCAGTAGTGAAGGGGATTGTTTTCTAAATTTCTCTTTCTGAAAGTTCATTGTTGGTGTATAAAAATGCCTCTGATTTCTGCATATTAATTTTATATCCTGCTACCTTGCTGAATTTATTTGTCAGGTCCAGTAATGTTTGACTGAAACTTTAGGGATTTGTATATACAATATTATATCGTCTGCAAATAATGATAGTTTTACTTCTTCTTTTCCAATTTGATTGCCTTTTATTTATTATTCTTGTCTGATGCTGTGGCTCAAACTCCCAGAAATATGTTGAGTAAGACTAGTGAAAGAGGCCACCCCTGCCTTTATCCTGATCATAAGGGGGTTGTTTTTAATTTTTTCCCATTGAGTATGATGTTGATTGTGTGTTTGTCATAATGGCCTTTAACATGTTGAGGTATGTTCCTTGTATTTGTACTTTGCTAAGAGTTTTGATCATGAATGTGTGCCACATTTTTATCAAATGCTTTTTCTGCATCTGTTGAAATTATTATGTGGTTTTTCTCTTTCTTTTTGTTTATGTGATGGAGCAAATTGAATGATTTGTGAATATTGTACCAGCCTTGCTTCCCCAGAATAAATTACACTTGATCATGATTTATGATTTTTTTTAACATATTGCTGGATCCGGTTTGCTAATATTTTGTTGATGATTTTACCATCTAAATTAATCCAGGATGTTGGCCTATAATTTTCTTTCTTTGTGTTTTGTTTGCCTGGTTTTGGAATCAGAATTATGCTGACTTAGAAGTTTGGAAGTCTTCCTTCCTCTTGAATTTTTTGAAATAGCTTTAGAAGGATAAAAGTTAGTTCTTCTTTAAATATTTGGTACAATTCACTAGTGATGCCATCAGGCCAAGGCCTTTTTTTTGTTGGGAGTTTTGTGATAACTGTTTCAATTTCATTTGTTTTAATTGGTCTGTTTTGGTTTTCTGATTTTTCCAGATTAATTTTTGGAAGATTATATGTTTCAGGGAATTTGTTCATTCCATCTAGATTGTCTAATTTTTTGGCATACAGTACTTCATCATATTTTCTTACAATATTTTGTATTTCTGTTGTGTCAGTTGTTATTTCTCCACTCTCATTTCTAATTTTATTTATTTGATTCCTCTCTCTTTTTTTCTTGGTGAATCTGGTTAAAAGTTCATCAATCTTGTTTACCTTTACAAAAAACCAGCTCCTGGTTTTGTTGATCCTCTGTATTGTTTCGTTACACTTTATGCCTTTTATTTTTGATATGGTCTTAATTATTTTCTTCCTTCTACAACCTCTGGGCTTTATTAGCTCTTCTTTTTCTAGTTCTTTTAAATTCAGGGTCAAGTCGTTTATTTGAGCTTTTCTAGCTTCTTAAGGTATGCCTGTAATGCCATGAACTTCCCTCTCAGTATTGCTTTTGCTGTATTTCATAAATTTTCAGTTAATATATACTCTTTATTATTTATTTCTAGGAATTTTTTAATTATATCTTTGATTTCATTATTAACCCATTTATTATTTGATAACATTATCTTTAGTTTCCAAGTGTTTGAGAATTTTTCAGTTTTTCTGTTGTGTCTGATTTCTAGTTTCATGCCATTGTGATCAAGAAAATGCTTGATTTGATTTCAATCTTACGTTTGTTGAGAACGCTTTTGTATCCAACAATGGGTCTATCCTAGAAAATGTACCATGAGCAGTTGAAAAAAATGTATATTCTGCTGTTTTATGGTGAAAGGTTCTAAAATATCTATTAAATCTAGTTGACCTAGTGTGTCTTTTAAGTGTGCTGTTTTTTTATTTTTTTCTTAAGGATCTATCTAGTGATGTTATTGAGGTATTGATATCCTGTACTATTATAATATTGCTGTTTCTCTCACCCTTTATATCCATGAAAGTCTGCTTTATATATGTAGGTGCTCCTATATTAGGTGAGTAGATATTTATAATGGTTATATCTTCCTGTTGGATTGCTCCTTTTATCATTATGTAGTGACTTTCTTTATCTCTTACTATAGACTTTGTTTTAAAGTCCATTTTGTCTGATATAGGTATTGCTAGTATAACTTTTTTTCATATCCGTTTGCATGAAATATTTTATTTCCATCCTTTTACTTTCAGTCTATATGCATCTTTTGTTTTAAGGTGTTTCTCTTGTAGACAGCATATGTATGGGTCCTGTTTTCTTATCCACACAGCTACTCTATGTCTTTTGGTTGGATCATTTAATCCATTTACATTTAAGGTTATTATTGATATGTAGTTATTTATTGCCATTTTATTCTTTAACATTGTATTCCTCTTTTGCTATAATTGTTTCCCACTTTGATCTGTTTATAATAGGCCCCTTAGCATTTCTTACAGCATTGGTTTGGTTGTAGTGAATTCCTTGAGGGTTTTGGGTTTCGTTTTTTTTTTTGGCCTGGGAAGATTTTTATTTCTTCTTTAATTTTAAAAGAGGGTCTTGCTGGATAAAGTAGTCTTTGTGTAGGCTCTTGTTCTACATTACTTTGAATACTTCTTGCCACTCCCTTCTGGCCTCAAGTGTTTCTATTGAGAAGTCAGATGTCATCATTTTGGGAGCTCCTTTGTAGTTGATAACCTTTTTTTCTAGAAGCTTTCAATATTTTCTCTTTAATACTTAGCTTTGGTATTTTAATTCTGATGTGTCTTGGTGTAGATTTCTTTGGGTTTCTTTTTAATGGAGTTCTCTGTGCTTCTTGAACTTGTGAAACTTTTTCATGCATTAATTTAGGAAAGTTTTTAGTTGGGAATTGATTGAACAAAGCCTCTATCCCTTGTTCTTTCTCCTCTTTTTCAGGAACCCCTATGATGCGGATGTTATGTCTCTTCATGTTGTCACAATGCTCTCTTAGAATTTCCTCAGACATTTTGTGTCTCTTTTTTTTTCTACTCTACTTCCATGCCTTCATTTATTTTGTTCTCTAACTCATTGATTCGATCCTAAGCTTCTTTCATCCTTCTTTTAATTCCTTTTATTGTGGTCTTCATTTCTGATATTATATTTGTCATTTCTGACTGATTGTTTTTTATTATTTCAATGTCCTTTTTATATTTGCTATGTCTTTATTTAGGTGTTCTTAATGATCATCTATTGTCATTCTAAGATCTTTGAGCACCCTAACAATCATTATTTTAAACTCTGCATCTGCTAATTTTGTTATTTCTGACTCATTCAGGTCCTTTTCTAAAAAATTTTCTTGATTCATTTGTGTTGCATTTCTTTGCCTTTCTATTTTGTCTGTGTATAAAAAGATTTTGGCCACTGGAGTCCAATAGGTGTGGCCTCTGGGTTCCCATGGTGTGGTCTGTTTGCAGGCCTGCCACCCCCTCTACCACTGCTGCCTAGGGCATTCAAGTAAGAACATTGCTGGTGCCCGCCCACTGGGGCTATCTTTGCAGTTTCCATCTCTCCTCCATGGAGGGGATGTGCTTGGTTTTACAAACCTGGCAGCTTCGGCCTTTGCCCTGCCCCTGCTGATGGGGTTATGCACTGTGCCTGGTCTGCGAACTTCAGCACTGCAGACAAGGGTTAGCACATTTGTTCAGTTTTGGGACTCCACCTGTTCTGAGCTTTTTCCCCACCCCTGTGGATAGTGCTGGCTCTCAGGTCGGGCTACAAACCTCAGTTCTGTGGGCCAGGTGAGGCTACATGCCTGCGTGCCCTGCCCTTGCTCAGCAGCAAGTCTTTGCCCCTTCCAGGGCTCTTGCCTTTCCCCCCAGGCATGATTTCAGGCTGGCTCACAGCTGGGCCTGACTACTTTTGCGTGTCCAGGCAAGCCCAGGATTTCGAACCAGCGACCTCAGTGTTCCAGGTCGATGCTTTATCCCACTGTGCCACCACAGGTCAGGCCTGTTTTTTCCCTTTCTTTACTGTTTTCTTCTTTTTACTCACTTTGGGCTATTTCTTGTTCATTTTCAAGTTTCTTTAGGTATTGATTTGATTTTTTTTTTGACTGAGAAAGTCAGAGAGAGGGACAGATAGGGACAAGCAGATAGGAAGGGAGAGAGATGACAAGTATCAATTCTTTGTTGTGGCATTTTAATTGTTTATTTATAGCTTTCTCATATGTGCCTTGACTGGGAGGCTACAGCAGAACAAGTGACCCCTTTCTCAAGCCAGTGACCTTAGGCTCAAGCTGGTGAGCCTTGCTCAAATCAGATGAACCTGTGTTCTAGCTGGCAACCTCGGGGTTTCAAACCTCGGTACTCCCCATCCCAGTTAAATGTTCTATCCACTGCACCACCACCAGGCCAGGCAGGTTTCATTATTTATTTGACATTTTTTATGTTTCTTGAAGTAGGCTTATAGTTCTATAATGCTTACACTTAAGATTCCTTTTACAGTATCCAATAAATTTGGGGACTTTTATTCTCATTTTCATTTGTTTTAAGGTACACTTTGATCTGTTCTTTGATCTTATTTTTATTCCATTTTTGTTTTGTAGCATGTTCTTTAGCATCCATGACTTTTTGTGCTTTATTTTCTTGTTGAATAATTCTAGTTTAATAATACCATTCTGGTCAGAGATGTTTTATATGAATTTAATCTTTTTAAATTTATTGAGACCTATTTTGTGCATAGCATGTGGTCTATCTTAGAAAATGTTCCATGTGCACTTACAAAGGATTTATATTCTCCTGCTTTTGAGTGAAATGCTCTAAAGATACTCTCAATTCTAGGAGATCTAATGTGTCCTTAAAGGTTGATTTTTCCATTTTCATTGCTGTCAATGGAGAATTAAGTTCCCCTTACTATGATTTTATTGTTGTCAATCATTTTATGTACATCAAGATTTGCTTTACATATTTAGGTGATTCTATATTGAGTGCAAAAATGTTTACAAGGGTGATCTCCTGTTGTTGGATTGCTCCCTTTTTCTTTTTTCTTTTCTGAAGTTGGAAATGGGGAGGTAGTCAGACAGACTCCCACATGTGCCCAATCGGGTTCCACCTGGCATGTCCACCAGGGGGTGATGCTCTGCCCATCTGGGACGTTCCTCTGTTGCAATCAGAGCCATTCTAGCACCTGAGGCAGAGTCCATAGAGCCATCCTCAATGCCCGGGCCAACTTTGCTCCAATGGAGCCTTGGCTGCGGTAAGGAAAGAGAGAGATAGAGAAGAAGGAGAGGGGGAGGGGTGGAGAAGCAGATGGGCGCTTCTCCTGTGTGCCCTGGCAGGGAATTGAACCTGGGACTCCTGCATGCCAGGCCGACACTACCACTGAGCCAAGCAACCAGGGCCCCCTTTTTCATTATGTAATATCCTTTATTCTTATTTATTTTATCAGATATAAGTATTGGTACCTTAATTTTGGTTTTGTCATTTGCTTTTGCATGAAATATTTTTTCATCCCTTTACTTTTATTCTGTGTGTATTTTTTTCTGAGGGTCTTGATTTTTTATCCATTAAGCTGTTCTAATGTTTCTTGATTAGAACATTTATGTCATTTAAAGTTAAATTAGCCCTAGTCAGTTGGCTCAGTAGTAGAACATAAGCCCAATATGTGTAAGTCCCATGTTCAATTCACAGCCAGGGCACACAGGAGAAACACCCATCTGTTTCTCCACCCTTCCCTCTCTACTTTGTCTCTATCTTTATCTTCCCTTACAGCAGCCAAGGCTTCATTGGAGCAAAGCTGACCCAGGCACTAAGGATGGCTTCATGGCCTCTGCATCAGGCATTAGAATGGCTTATGTTGCAATGGAGCAATGCCTCAGATGGGGAGAGTAGCACCTCCTAGTGGGATTGCCAAGTGGATTCTAGTCAGGCACATGTGGTAGTCTGTCTCTATCCACCCACTTTTCACTTCAGAAAAATACAAAAAATATATATTAAATACTTATAGATGTGTATTTATTACGTTTATTTGTTTAATCACATTTCTGTTTTTTTCCTGTTCCTCTTCTGTTCTCCTTTTTCTCCTCTTCTCTTTCTTCTTCTCTTTTCCTCTTCTATTCTCCTTCTTTTGTTCTTCTATCTTATTCTTATTTATTTTTTTCTTTCTTTTCCAAGACCTTTAACATTTTTTTTTTTGTAATAATGTTTTAGTGGTAAGAAACTTTTTAAATTTTTTTCTTTTCTGGGAAGCTTTTTATTTCTCTTTCAATTTTAAATAATATCCTTGATACATAAAATAGACTTTGTTCTAAGGTGTTGATTTTTGCCACTTTGAATATTTCATGCAAATCCCTCCTGTCCTGAAATATTTCTTTCAAGAAATTAACTGACAGTCTTATGGAGCACCCTTGTAAATGGCTGTTTTTCTCCTGTTGCTTTTACTATTTTCTCTGCCTTTAAACTTTGATATATTATTTATGATGTATCTTAGTATAGGCCTATTTAGTTTTATGTTCTTTAGAACTCTCTGCACTTCCTGGACTTGTATGTATTTTTTCTTCACCACATTAGAGAAAATTTGGATTTTTAAAAATAATTCTTTATCCTTTGCTCTCCTCTTTTCTCCTTCTGTTACCTCTATAATATGGAGCTTGTTTTGTTTTATGTTGTCCCAAATGTTTCTTTAACTATTCTTATTCTTTTAATTTTTTTGTTGTTCTGATTTTTTTCTAAATTTTGTCTTTAAAATCACAATCCAGTTTGCTTTATCCAACTATTTTTTTTCTGTGAATTCTCCATGTCATATATTTTGACTTTATGACTTTTTCTTTTTTGTAGTGTAAAGGCAGTAGCCAGGCCCATGCAGGTTTGCATTGGATTCGGATAGTCAGTAAAGAAACAACGGAGCCAAAAAACTGGCAGGCCATCATCTTTAATCCTAGCTTGCACTTGGTGGGCAAGTAAAAACACACACTGGGCTCCAGAACCCACTCATTCAGTGGCTCACAAAGCTACTGACTTATCCGAGTTTCCTAGAATCAAAGGTTTTTAGCTCACCAGACTTATTTACCTCTGTTCCCCATCTCCTTTCTTCTCCCTGCACAAACTGTTCAAAAACTGGCTTCTCCTTCAGCACTTGACCATGTTGCCTGCTTCTCCTGGCCTCCTCCATGTGGCCTTTCTCTGATCTGCTCTCTAATGCTAATCTCAGGAACCAAGTGTGAAAGCTCCTGTTCTGCCTCACTTTATAGTGAAGAAATCAAAAGCCTTTAATTCAATATGCAAAATAGGGAAGTTTCTGATACAGTCACTTATCTGAGGCATAATGGGATTGCACCACCCCACATCAAAAACAGTGGGAAAGGCTTAGTCCTAAATTCAAGCCCCAGGCTACAGGGTTCCTGCCTGCCCTAAGTCTGCCCCCAACACACATTAATATCACCAGGGTGATGGGCTTCCATGTGGGCAGTGCCATCTTTAACAAAGTGAGCATAATTTTATCTACCCAACATGTAGTATCTGTGTCTTTTCTAATGCTTGTGTATGGCTAGTAGCTGTACACTGTCATGGCCGTACACACTGTCACTGAATTCAGGTAGATGGCAAAGAAACAATGGAGCCAAAAATGGTGGACCATTCTGTTTATTAATATCTTGTACTGGTGGATGAGCAAACAAGCAAGGAAGATTGCTTCTCTCTCATTCAGAGCTCCCAAAGCCCTGACACATTCTTTGGTTTCACAATTTGGAAAATCTCTGGTTCCACCTCGAATCAAATGCCCCCACCAGCCTCAACAGAATTTCCAGAGCCCCTCAGCTTCAGTTTCACATCTGCAGTCCTTCCTGCAAAACCCAGGCTCAAGAAAAAATTTCTTCTCAAGCAAACATAAGCAATACAATAGTCCCTCTCAATCAGGAAGATAATCTGCAATTTGCAGTCTGCAGCCCTGAGGACAAGCACCGCAGCTTTTCACAGACTACATACACATGGTGCTGCCCAGGCCAATGCAAAATATAAATGAGAAAACCTAAAAAGCACATATTACAAAGTTTTTTGCCCAATAGCTGGCTATTCCTTTGCTGAAGTCTTGTCTTTGTTCCTTGGTCATCCATATAACCAATTCTCTAAACTTTGTATCTAAAAAATTGTTAACTACAATTTATTTAGGTGTTTGTTGGACAGATAAAATATATTATGCTCACTTTGTTAAAGATGGCACTGCCCATGTGGAAGCCGTTGACCAGGTAATATTAATGTGTGTTGGGGGTGGGCTGTGGACAGGCAGGATCCTTGTAGCCTCGGGCTTGGTTTTAGGACTAAGCCTTTTCCACTCTTTTTGATGTGGGGTGGTACAATCTCATCATGCCCCAGATAAGTGACTTTGTAATAAAGACTTTTCTATTTTGTATATTGGATTAAAGATTTTGATTTCTACACTATAAAATGGGGGCAGAATGGGAGCTTGCTCTCTCGAGTCCTGAGATTAGCATTAGAGAGCAGAGCAGAGAAAGGCCACATGGAGGAGGCCAGGAGAAGCAGCCAAGATGGCGGAGTGTTGAGTGAGAAGCCAGTTTGTGCAGAGTTTGTGCAGGGAGAAGAAAGGAGATGGGAAACAGAGGTAAATAAGTCTGGTGATCTAGAAACCTTTGATTCTAGGAAACTCGGATAAGTCAGTAGCTTTTTGAGCACTGAATGAGTGGGTTCTGGAGCCCAGTGTGTGTTTTACTTACCCGCTGGGTGCAAGCTAGGATTAAAGATGATGGCCCACCAGTTCTTGGCTCCATTGTTTTTTTTTTTGTTTGTTTGTTTTTTGTTTTGTATTTTTCTGAAGTTGGAAACGGGGAGAGACAGTCAGAAAAACTCCCGCATGCGCCCGACCAGTATCCACCCAGCACGCCCACCAGGGGCAATGCTCTGCCCACCAGGGGGCGATGCTCTGCCCCACCGGGGCGTCGCTCTGCAGTGACCAGAGCCACTCTAGCACCTGGGGCAGAGGCCAAGGAGCCATCCCCAGCGCCTGGGCCATCTTTGCTCCAATGGAGCCTTGGCTGCGGGAGGGGAAGAGAGAGACAGAGAGGAAGGGGGGGTGGAGAAGCAAATGGGCACTTCTCCTATGTGCCCTGGCCAGGAATCAAACCCGGGTCCCCCCGCACGCGAGGCCGACGTTCTACCGCTGAGCCAACTGGCCAGGGCCTCCATTGTTTCTTTGAACTGTCTGAATCCAATGTGAACCTTCATGGGCCAGGCAGCTGTGACAATGGCCCCAGCCACTGGCTTTACAGTCTTTTTCTGGAGATTTTTTTTATTCTGTCATGAGAGGTCAGTTTCTTTTTTTTATCTTGGTTGCCTCTTTGTGTTAATTTTTATAAATTATATCAACTGTGATTCCCAGTCTTCCTTGGGTGACCTTTATGTAGTAGGTATTCTGTTATTTCCAATGATATAACCTTCTAGATCACCTGTATTGTGTACTCTAGGAATGTCCCTTGTGTGAGTTATTTGGGATTTATTACTATAATTAAGTCTTGATTACTATTGCCGCACTGTACTTGGAATAAAGCCTCAGGCTTGCTGACTGAAGATTTAAAAATGCATGAAAGTTGCTGTGCAGATGCTGTGGGAAGCAAATTTGCCTTAACTTGGTTTGCTGTCTGATGAGCTCTTCCTCTTGATATCCTGCTTGTAAAGCTAATTGGACCCTGTTTTGCTGTTTTCTGAATGTATCCACTGTGTTTTTGGTTCTGGGACTCTTTGGAGAGAATCTGTTGCAAGGCAATGTAAGATACAGACTGTGACTGGCACTCTGCCACCTGTTTGGAGCTACAAGTGATCCACAGTTTGTAGTGACCTTTCTTAAACTTAGGTACATAAGGGAAGGAACAAAGTCCACAACAAGGCCAGCTATTATTATCACCTGGCCCAGGGGTATGTCCAAAAAAGTCCCAAGGCTCCCAAAGTTCCTCCTAAAGTTGCCTCCACCTGCTGGCTTTTTGTTATGCTGTGTTGTTGAAAGAGACAATGTTGAATTCATAAAAATTAGGCTATTGTATTTCCTCTAATGAGTTGCCAATTAGGCCTCAGGAAACGTGGTTGGTGTGAACCCCCTCCTCCAGAATCACAGGTCTCAGTATGTTCTTGATTTTTACCTTAACTCAGTAAGGCAGAGACACTAGGGAACATGCAGGTAAGATTACTGGTAAAGTAAGGGGAATGGCTCCCCCCTCAAATCCAGGTAACTGAAGAACTTTTACTCCCTGAGTCTTTCTAGATTTCTACTCTAAGACTAAGGCAGTTTACTCCTCAGCAAGGGCTAATCTTCAGATAGTGAGACAAAATTTTTCCCTCAGGCTGATGCACATGAATGAGAATGCTCTGCTGATAAATGATGCTGACTGCTATATGAGAGAATGATTCAGTATGGAAATTTTGGTAATTGTCTCGCTGTGTCTCTTCCCAAAACCACAAACTGTAAAATTTTTTCACATGACTCTAGTCCTTTCAGCCCTCTCTCTGCCAGAGCCCAGGGTAAGAGGTTGTGAGTGGGATTTCTGCATTGTCCTTTTAAGAGAATGTTTGAGTCTCTGCAGACTTCCATCTCTTTCTTGCAGACAGAAACCTTGCAGATTTTCTCAATTAAGTGTTATATTGCACTTCTTCCTTCTCTGGTGTTCTGGGCTGTGGATACTGATTTGAGGTTTAAGACCCTTTCTTCTCTGGAAAAATATTCCCAGAGATGAGATATACATCTGAAACCTCAGCACCTCTTGTGGGAGGAGAGCTGGCC
This sequence comes from Saccopteryx bilineata, assembly GCF_036850765.1. Classification (NCBI taxonomy): domain Eukaryota; kingdom Metazoa; phylum Chordata; class Mammalia; order Chiroptera; family Emballonuridae; genus Saccopteryx; species Saccopteryx bilineata. The sequence continues at coordinate 83,484,626 of NC_089502.1, read as the reverse complement.
CTTTTTATGTCTTCATGTCTTCACCCTTCTTACTAGTCTTTATGTGGTTTCTTTTGTGAATACTAGGTTATAAAACTCTTCTTGATTTACTCTTATGTTATTTTTTTAGAATAATTGTTTTAAATCTTATTTGGAGATGCTATTTAATATACAAATGTTAATTTGTAATTTTAATTTTCTCAGTCTCCCATTACTCTAAATCTAAAAGTTGTAGAACCACTTTTTTTATATTCTGCACAATTGCAGATCTGCACCAAAAATGATAATGCATGTTTTAAAGTATGAGTGAGTTTGATTATGTAACTCCAGATATATAGTGAAATAGAAGGCTAATATTTAGGCTGATTTGGTCCTAAGTAAGCTCTATCTTTTTGCTACTCAGGCAGCATAAAATTCAGCTTTGTTTGAGTAGAACAAGGTCTTTACATGAAGTTATTTTCTATCTAGTATAAAAAGGCATGGATAGATGTCATAATACGACTCTTGCATTTCATAAAAATAAAATTCCAAGCAAACACAAAGCATATACTCTTTCTAAAATTTGGTCAACTCAGAAATGCAAAACTAGACTTTAATCATGTACATAGAAATCTTGGAAGATCTTACAAAAAAGTAGCTGGTTATTATCAATATTTACAAGCAAGTGGCATAGAAAGTAATAAAGAAAAATTTATATTAATGTTTTGTTTTAAACAAAGTCCACATCAACAGATAATATTTAGGACCATTATGAAAGTGTAAAATATAGCTTTTAATGTGCCACTTTTGAAAATATTGTCCAGACATGCACATAATTATTTCTAAAATCACCGCTGTGTTCCTATTATTTTTGTATTTTCAAAAAGGATATTTTGATTAGCCTTAAGTGCCTCTTTGAAATTTTTCAAACACTCTACACCAGAAAGCATTTTTCTTTTTTTAATGTATTTCTCTACAGTCTTATAATTTTTGAGACCAAGATCAAATCATGGCTCATATGGAAAATTATAAATTCTGTTCTTTTGTACCCTGACAGCACTTCACATAAACTTCTAGTAGAGCAGTTATTTCTTTCTACCTTAATTTTTTTCCCAGTGGTGTACATTCCCTGAACTGTATGAAAACCATTGACATTTTAACAAATTGAACTGCTATCTATAACACAGCAAAACAACTCCAGCTGGGCTCACAGGTGTGCCTAAAAGATACATATACCAAATTAACTAAAAGTGAGAAGAATTGAAAAAGGGAGGCAAAAGAGAAAATGTACTTGCAGTTGGCTTCAGAAAGGCCTAGACTGGCCAGGGTCTCCTGGAGCCTTCTAGGTCTCCAGAGAGAGAAGAAGCCTGGAGTGACTGGATTTTTTTTCTCTATTGAGACTAAAGAGAACAGAGAAGCCTGTAGTGACTGGGTTTCCTTCTTCCTGGAGGATTGGAGAGATTGAGAGTCAAGGAGAGAGATACTAAACAAAAGTGCAAGCAGAAAGATGGTTCATATCCAGTGTTTCTGCAGTCAGGTTGTAAGCTGCACTTGGCACAGAAACAGAGAAAAACAAAGTGCACCCCCCCCAACTCCAAAATCTCATCTTTCTCTGCTCATGAGTATGCAGAATGGCAGGGACAGACACTAAAAGCTAACTCTTAAAAGCCACTCTCTCCCCTGAAAACAGAAATGTCTTGCTTCTGGTCCCCGCTCTATTTAGACATTGGGAGAAATGGTTGGAAGCCTGAGATTGCCATTGCTAAAGTGTAAAGCTGTAAAGTCCTCAAAAGACGCCCCTTTCACCAATAGAACTATAGCCCTACCTATATCATTGTGACAGCAAAATCTCAGGGAAGGTCCGCCTAGGAATTTTATACCACACCACTTACTGAAATAAAACAGTAACTTCTCAAAACTAAAATATTTTTTTACCTTCTCTTTCATTTTTTCTTTTATCTCTTTTGAATTTTATTTACTTTATTTTTTATTTCCTGTGGGTATTTTATTTGTTTTTAAATATTTTTGGTTCCTGCACTTTATTTTATATAATTTTTTATTTTTAATTGTCATTATTTTTTTAAAAAAACTTATTTTTCATTGTATTATTTCAATTTTTATTTTTAATATTTTTGTTAGAACTCTTAAAATAACACTCTCAAATGCCATCAAGAAATAAGTTGAATACCATGGCTGCACAAAGCGAACAAGTAGTTCAGAAAGAAAATAAAAAATCTCCAGAAAGCAATCTCAATCACATGGAAACTTTGGTGTTAAACAACAGAGAATTCAAAGCTGAGGTGTTGAAAATGCTCAATAAGATGTAAAAAAACCACTAATAGGTAATTTAATGAACCCTCAAAAGAAATTAATGACCAAAATGAGTACTTCACAAGGAGATTAATTATTAGCAAAGATCCAAACAGAGATAAAAAACACAATACATTAATTAAAAAAAAATGAGGTAGTAAGTTTCACTAATAGAATCTGCCAAACAGAGGAGAGAATCAGTGACATCAAAGACAGGCAACTAAAAATGCTACAGAGAAAAAAAGAAAGAGACTCACAAATTAAAGAAAAAAACTAATAGAGCTCTATAAGAATTGTCTTACTTCATCAGAAGCAGTAAAATAAGAATAATATTTATATCAGAAGAAGAAAAGAGGGAGAGTAAACGGAGAACCTCTTAAAACAAACAATTAATGAGAATGTCCCATGTTTATAAAAAGAGTTAGATCCTCAAATCCAAAAAGCAAACAGAACACAGAGTTATAGAAACCCAACCTAACCTACTCCAAGGAATACCACACAAAAAAAAATTGTCAAAAATCAATGACAAGAAAAGAATCCTCAAAGCAGCTAAGGGAAAGAATATAGCATAGAAAATAGGGTCAATTAGGATATCATTAAACTTTTCTGAAGAAACTCTGCAAGCCAGAAGAGAGAGGATCAAAACATTTAAAATAATAGTAAAGATGAATTACCAGCCAAGAATATATTTCCATCAAAGTTATCCTTCAAATATAAAGGAGAAATAAAAATTCGGTAGACACACAGAAGCTGAGGAAATTTATTACCAGAAAACCCCACTACAGGAAATACTCAAGGGGGATATTTGACCAGCTAAAAAGAAAAAAAATAAATCAAAACAACATTTAAAAGCTCCAACAAGGTCTCAATAAAACAAGAATATTCTGTGATAGTAAAATAAAAGAGGAGAGGATAAAGATCTGCTTTAGCAAAGAAGGATGGAGTGCAAAAGCACTCAGCAGACAAAGGACTCTTCTACATATGAAAAATTTTCTCTTAATAACCTAATGATAACCAACTATGAAAAAACCACTACTGAAAGCAGCTTAAAAGAAGAAGAAACAAAGAAAAGAAGTATGGAATATCTGAAAACAATTGACAGAAACACAAATGATAAGAACCAAACCAGACACAGAGTTACCAAAACAACAACAACAAACAAACAAACATAAAATCACAATAGAAAATTCTCAAGTGTCAATAATTACCTGAAGTGTCAATAAACTGAACTCACCAATAAACAGGCACAGAGTAGCAGACTGGATCAAAAAGCAAACCCAACCATATGCTTCCTTCAAGAGATATATCTGAGGTGCAAAGGAGAAAAGTAGACTCAAAGTGAAAAGTTGGAAAACAAATATCCAAGCCAAGAATACTCAAAGAAAAGCAAATGTAGCTACACTTATATCTGACAATGCTGAATTCAAAACAACAAAGCTAAGAAGAGACAAAAATGGACACTTCATAATGATAAAGGGGACACTGTATCAGGAAAACATAACACTTTTTAATATGTATGCACCAAATCATGGAGCACCAAAACATATAAGAAATCTACAAACTGATCTAAAAATAGAAACCGACAAAAACACAATCACACTTGGAGATCTCAACAAACCATTGATGGCTTTAGATAGATCATCCAAACTAAAAATGGACAAAAAAAATCAGTCTTAAATGACTCACTAGACCAAATGGACATAATGTGCATTTATAGGGTATTTTATCCCAGAACATATGATTATAATTCTTTTCCAGTGTGCATGGAACATTCTTAAGAGTAATCCACATTAGGCCACAAAATTAATGTTGCAAATACAGGAAAATTGAAATTCTATAAAGCATATTTTATGCATACACAGTTTTGAATTAGAATTTAACTGAGAAAGTAAAGAATTCCAGAAAAATGTGGAAATTAAAAAGCATACTTCTAAAAAAAATGACTGGGTTGAAGAAGAAATAAAAGCAGAAATCAAAAGATCCATACAGACAAACAAAAATGACAACACAACATATCAAAATTTCTTGGATGCAGTGAAAGCAGCAATAAGAAGAAAGTTTATATCATTACAGGCTTATAGAGAAACAAGAAAGATCACTAGTAAACAACCTGACATCACATCTTCAAGAACTAGAAAACAAAAAAGCAACCCAAAGTCAGCAGAAGAAATGAAATAGTAAAAACAGTGCATAACTAAATGAAATAGAAAATAAAACAAAACAAAATTTTGTGTGTATATGAATCACCTTTTTTTAAAAAAACTTTGGGGTCTAAAAATTGGTTGCATCTGATACAGTGATTGTAGATTATTTTTACTTGCATTTCCCACTTTTTGTGTGGATGAGGAATTTTATGAATTTTATAATGAATAAAAGTTGAGTTCAATAACTTTATATAATATATTATTTTTCAAATTTTGGGCCCCAAAATTCAGATGTGTTTTATATATTGGGAGTGTCTTATACATGAGAAATATGGTAGTACAACAAAGATCTCATTCTTTGGAAAAATCAATAAAATTAACAATCCCCTGGCTAGACTCACTAAGGAAAAAAATAAAGGACTCATATAAACAAAATCTAAAATAAAAAAGGATAAATTACCACAGACATCATAAATATACAAATGTCTTAGCAGAATACTATAAAAGATTTTATGCCACCAAATTCAACAATCTAAGAAAAATAGATGAATTCTTAATAATACATGATCTTTCTAGACTGAGTCATGAAGAGAAAACCTAAAATAGACTCATAAGAAGGGAAGAAATAGAAATAACTATTAAAAAGTTTCCAAAAAGTAAAAATCTAGGACCAGATGTCTACATGACTGAATGCTACAAACATTCAAAGAAGCTTTAGTACATACACTTCTCAAAATATTACAAAAAATAGAAGTAATACTCACTAACACATCTTATATGAAAATCGGTTAACGACACCAACAACAACAACAAAAGAAAACTACAGAACAATATTTCTAATGAATACAGATTCAAACATCTTAAATAAAATATTAGCAAATCAAATACAACAACATATTTAAAAAATAATGCATCACGGCCAGCCTTTCAAGACCTGTTCTACATCATGCTTTCCCAGACTATTAACAGAATGGAAAACTGAGGTTATTGGGGTATATACCCAGTAGAGGGATTGCTGGGTCATAAGGTAGTTCTATTTTCAGTTGATATGTAAAGACACATGCAGCCCCACGTTCATTGCAGCATTGTTCACAGTGGCCAGGACATGGAAACAACCAAAAAGCCTGTCAATAGATGACTGGATAAAGAAGATGTGGCACATATACACTATGGAATACTACTCAGCCATAAGAAATGATGACATTGGATCATTTACAGCAAAGTGGTGGGATCTTGATAACATTATACGAAGTGAAATAAGTAAATCATAAAAAACCAGGAATTGCATTATTCCATACGTTGATGGGACATAAAAGTGAGACCAAGAGACATTGATAAGAGTGTGGTGGTTAAAGGGGGAGGGGGGAGAGGGAGAGGGAAGGGGGGAGGGGGAGGGGCACAAAGAGAACTAGATAGAAGGTGACAGAGGACAATCTGACTTTGGGTGATGGGTATGCAACATAATTGAACGACAAGATAAACTGGACATGTTATCTTTGAAGATATGTATCCTGATTTACTGATGTCACCCCATGAAAAAATAAATAAAAAATTAAAAAAAAATAAAACTGAGGTTATTCACTGTTGTGTGTTTTGTTTTAAAAGGAATTAAAAAATAAAGAAACAGGAATAAACAGAGCATAATAGTGCTGTTTAAAGCATGCCTCAAAGGTCCTGACAGTCAGAAATGGTGCTGCTGATTTGCTCTGGTTCTCAGGACTTTCTGTGCAAATGTTGCTTTTTGCCAAAGAGTGTTGGCTGCCTTGATCAGCATTTCAATGAGTTGTTAATTTCTGTGTTAGTAAATGCTGAAAACTCAGCCTTTAATGTACAGATATTATTACTGCCTTAACTGTTTTTTATCTTTATTGCTAATTATACAATCTGAGTAAATGCTCTAGATGTGACTCAGTACTGCAAATGTCTTTACAACTGCCTACATATTCAAATTAAAGCCCAAATGCAGCTATTGTAGAGGCACTTTTATGTGATTCTTTGAAAGGACAAGTTCTATTCTCATAGCTTCCAGAAAGCTTCTCTGTCAACTACTAAAAAATTCAATTACTTTTTGTAGCTTGCATCTGGGACAGCATGCCTCTTTATCCCCAGTGAAGGGAGAAATTGCAAATTTTTTTTCTAACTGCTGGGCAAATAACTTTGTAAAATTTGTGTTATTTGATTTTGTTAATTTTTATTGTTAAAAATGGCCACTGCCAGGTGATACTGCTAATTAGCTTCCTGCTTGGGAAGGAACTTGGTTATGCTAATGTGTGCTGGAGGAGGGTTGTTGTGCCAAAAAGTTTTAAGAAGAAAGAGAGCACATTGTTGCAGAGAAGCAGCCAATATGGTCAAGTGCTGAAAGAGAGGACAGTTTGGACAGAGTTTGTGCAGAGAGAAGGAGATGGGGAACAGAGGTGAATAAGGCTGGTGGGGCCCTTGATTCTAGGAAAACCAGGAGAAAGTCAGTGGCTTTGGGAGCCCCAAATGGAAAGAGAAGTGTTTTCCTGCTGTGTCTATTTACTTACCAACTGGTTGAGGCTAGAATAAAGGCATGGCCCACCAGTTTTTGGCTCTGTTGTTTTCCTATGGTCTATCTGAATGAAATGTGAATGTACACCAGCCTGGCGGCTGTGATGGCCATGACAACTGGCCATACACTTAGTTAGATGTGAGTTACACAAGCTTTTTAATCATTTTATCTCCTCTTACAAAATGTTTTAAAATATCTAATTGCTTTTTTTTTGTATCCATCCATAGAAGTACATTTAGCTCTTTATAATTCATTACCCATGCAGACTATGTACTTTTTTTTTTTTTTTGCACTTTATTGAGGACAAATCTGCTTTTAGAACTCTGAAATATTTTTGTAGTAAAAAATAGCACTTTTAATACCTCAAATAACTCAGCTGTCAGTGAGGGTGACACTGACATTGAGGGCATGATTAATTGAATTGAACCCTTATAATATGTATAATACCCTTTCCAAGACTTTTGCCAGTTCAAAGAACTTACCTTCGCATGATCATCACCAACATCAGGATTCTGCTTCAAGTCCTCTCTGTTCCCTCACAGTATCAAGTCAAATGTGAACACACAGCTTCCTTCTTGGTTTTCATCAAACATGCCACACATCTTATGAAGATGTAGTAAACTTTATTCAAAACTTGGGAATCACAAAGATATGAAGGAGGAATTTGCATTTTTGCTGTGGCAATAATTTCAATTCAACATTAAATATGGAGTATTCTTACAGACTTTCATCCCAAGTCATACTAGCTGCTTTCTCCTCTTCATTCTCTTATTTCTCACATGCTCCATCCAGAACTGCATCAAGAACTTTGAGTTATTTACATTTTATGCAGATTTTTTTAAATTTTTTTAACTTATTTATTCATTTTAGAGAGGAGAGGGAGAGACAGAGAGAGAGAGAGAGAGAGAGAGAGAGAAGGGGGGAGGAGCTGGAAGCATCAACTCCCATATGTGCCTTGACCAGGCAAGCCCAGGGTTTTGAACCGGCGACCTCAGCATTTCCAGGTCGACGCTTTATCCACTGCGCCACCACAGGTCAGGCCATTTTATGCAGATTTATTTCAAGCCTTCAACCTTGATTCTCCAGCCTCCATATCCAAATCCTATAAAAATACTCAGAAATATAATAAGTATTTTTATTTTAACAGGCTCTATTTTCCCGGGAGAGAATTTGGAGTTATAAAGAATAGTTTTTCTTCTGCAGTTACACTTATATTAACTGTTTGTTGTAAACCCTTTTATTTATTTAAATATTTATTTATTGTCAACTATGTAGCAAGTTTCAAGTAAGCAGTTGTTTCTGGGAGAAATTTGCAACAGTAATATAAGGTAAGATAATATAGTAGAAGAAAGACTTGGGAACAGAATAAATGGATTCTGGTTTTGATTCATTCATCCTTCCACTTACTCTAAAAATGTTTATGGTAACCTTCACTGGATCAACAATATATTAGGTACAAAGAATATTGAAATTATTTATATCCTGCTCTCCAACATAGTGGAGGAAAAATCCATGTGATCAAAAATTTAATGTGGTCTTTTGCATGTAAATTTGAGGGTCTGCTACTTAATGTCTTTGTGATTTGAGGCACATCTCTAACCCTTCATTTCTCCATCTTACAATGAAGATACTAATAGTACCTATTTCTAGTGTTTATTGTAATAATTAGATGAGATAGAGCACAGGCAATGCTTAGCACAAGGTTTGGCACATACTAAGTGCTAAGCAAGTATTATTATTAGTGGATGCCCAGAGATGGAAAGTGACTTAATCATGATCACATGCTTGAAAGCACTCAAAGAACTTACTAGATTTGAGGTATAAAAATAATGTGGTGATAGCAGAAGAAAAGAGAACTTTCCCTAAGAGACATTATTTAAAATAGACTTGGAAGATAAGTGAGAATTTGGTGACAAATTAACCAGAGAATAATGTTCCAGTAAGTTCTTAGAATGTAAATAGTAAGATAGTGAATGGAGGTGGATAAAGTGGGAAAGCATGATAGTGCCAGGTCTAATGTATTATGACTGGATGTCTACCTGGTTTAACATACAAGCTCCCTACTCTTGTTTTGTTCTGTTTTTTGTTTTTGTATTTTTCCAAAGTGAGAAGCAGAGGGAGACAGACAGACAGACTCTAGCATGGGCCCAAATGGGATCCACCTGGCTTACTCACCAGGGGGTGATGCTGGACCCATCTGGTTCATTTCTTTGCTGCAACTGCAGCCATTCTAGTGCCTGAGGCGGAGGCCAAGGAGCCATCCTCAGCACCCAGGCCAACTTTGCTCCAGTGGAGCTTTGGCTGCGAGAAGGGAAGAAACAGACAGAGAGAAAGGAGAGGGGGAAGGGGGAAGAAGCAGATGAGCACTTTTCCTTTGTGACCTGGCTGGAATCAAACCAAGGACTTCCACATGCCAGGCCAATGCTCTACCACTGAGTCAACCAGCCAGGGCCACCCAATAGCTTTCTTAATATAAATATCTTTCTCACAAATTTTTATGTCCAAAATTGTTAGCCGCATTAGTAGGAAGTGTTTCTTTAGGTAGATATACAAATAAACAAGTGATTCTACAGAGAAACTGCTATTTTCTGCCCAGGAGCTGAAGGCAAATTAAAAGCTTGTGGGATAAGTGGGATGTTTTAAAGACCACGGGAAATGTTACACATCACTTCTATCCATATTTTCCTAGCTAGAATGTAGTCACCTAGGTCCATGTTACTATAGGAGAGGTTGGGAAATGTATTTCACATTCAATAAGGAAACATAGGAATGAGTGTTTCATGTGCACCTAATATTGTTTTTTTTTTTTTAATGAATACATTTAATTTAGGAGGCTAGCTTATTAAGAGTATATCTGTTGGGATAACCTAGTTCTTAAAACACAGTCTACATCAACTGGACTTGCTGTATCTGTGAGCTGCATTATGAGAACTATCTTGTAACTAAAATCTGAGACCATAGTTTGTAGTTATTAGCCAACAAAGTCTGGTTAATATTTTTTTTCAAATCTTTTATTTATTTATTATTTTTATTTTTTATTTATTCATTTTTTAGAGAGGAGAGGGAGAAACAGAGAGAAGGAGGAGAGACAGAGATAGAAGGGGGAGGAGCTGGAAGCATCAATTCCCATATGTGCCTTGACCAGGCAAGCCCAGGGTTTCAAACTGATGACCTCAGCATTTCCAGGTTGATGCTTTATCTACTGCACCACCACAGGTCAGGCTCAAATCTTTTATTTAAGGGAATCCCTGATAGATTTTATATCTTGTTGAAAGCAGCCACATCCATGGACTGTATATGTTCTTCAAAAAAGTGATCGACCTGGGTCTCTTCCTAATATTGTTTTTGACATCTTTACTTACTTCAGTGATGTTATCTACTTTTGCTTCTCTAAACCTCAGTTTTATCATCTGTTGAATGAGGATAAAGAAATACATAGATGATGTTATCAGAAGTATTTCTAAAGAAAGTAAAAGTTGCATATAATATGTTTATTAAACAGTGGAAGGCAGATGGAAGATTAACCCTGGTATGCTGTAAAAACCTAAGCCAATGAAGCCTCCATGTACCATAAAGAGTGGAGATAAATAAGGGGTAACAGTTGCAAACAAACTTTTTCATCTATGAACATTTTCTGTCCAGCTTTTTCCAGGAGTAGAGTGGGCTTCCATGGAAAAACTGAGAGGCGGTGGCACTGCTAAGAGATGACATTGAGAAGTTCTGTTTCCCATGCCAACAAACACAACAACTAAGCAAAAACAGTCAACACCACTTTATTAGAAGACACCACATTATCCTGCTTGACTTCCAATCAGATTTTGAGCCTTGAGTATTCCATATACTGAAATTTTGGAACATCACTGTGAAGAGCAATGATTAAAAAGAGATGCATGGCATCTATCTCCAAACTGAGAAATCTGACTTGCAAATAAATTGAAGTCAAATATGTATTTATTTTATTTCTTATCAGAACCTTTGTTTGCTTTCAACTAGTGAAAAGTTCTAGTAAAATTAAATCCATTGGCAGAATTCAAATCTATTGGCAGAAGTTAAAATAATAGAGGGAATTTACTCAGTGGGGGGTTTACTAAAATTGTAGTTAATATTTGCTTTCTGGTGTCAAAAATGGATGGATCAGTTTCATTTTTGTTAATAATATTTCTTGTAATTAGTTAGAAAGTGTTACAATGCCAAGTAAATTAAATCAAGATTAAGCACACAATATTTTTTAAAACAATGAAATTGTTATTTTATGTTATTAAACTTTTTTTGTGTGTATTTTTCTGAAGCTGGAAACAGGGAGAGACAGTCAGACAGACTTCCGCATGCGCCCAACCGGGATCCACCCAGCACGCCCACCAAGGGGCGATGCTCTGCCCACCAGGGGGCGATGCTCTGCCCCTCCGGGGCATAGCTCTGTTGCGACCAGAGCCACTCTAGCACCTGGGGCAGTGGCCAAGGAGCCATCCCCAGCACCCAGGCCATCTTTGCTCCAATGGAGCCTCGCTGCGGGAGGGGAAGAGAGAGACAGAGAGGAAGGAGAGGGGGAGGGGTGGAGAAGCAGATGGGTGCTTCTCCTGTATGCCCTGGCCGGGAATCGAACCCGAGACCTCTGCACACCAGGCCGACGCTCTACCACTGAGCCAACTGGCCAGGGCCTGTTATTAAACTTTTGAAGTCAATAAAATTCTGTCAAGATTATTTATTATTGATTAGAAAGTGATCTAATGAATCATTTTAAAGAGTGCTTTTATTTTTAGCTCAAACAAGAATGTTTGACAGCAACAAGTTGAATTAGTGTGCTGAACTGCAAAATCTATCCTGATTTATGTTAAATGTTTTATTTCAATGTTTTAATATTTGCTGTTAATAAATAAGATTATGAATCTGAATGCATTCTTATTGGCCTCTGAACATTTTGAGTTTATGAGTTGAATACAACTTCAAATAGCCTGACCAGGAGGTGGTGCAATGTGAAGCATTAGTCTAGGACGCTGAGGACCTAGGTGCAAACCTTGTGGTTGCTGGCTTGAGCATAAGCTCACCCAGCCTGAACACAGGCCCATCACTTTGAACATGGGATCATAGACATGACCCTGTGTTTGCTAGATTGAGCCCAAAGATCACTGGTTTGAATCCCAAGATTGCTGATTTGATCCCAAGGTTACTGACTTGAGCAAGGGGTCACTGGCTTGGGTGGAGGTCCTTGATCAAGGCACATATGAAAAAGTAATCAATGGACAACTAAGGTGCCACAATAAAGAATTGATGTTTCTCATCTCTCTCCTTTCCTTTCTGTGTGTCTCTGCCTGATCCTCTTTCTTTTTCTCTGAAAAAAAAAGAAAAAGAAAACAAATTCAGGTCAAAATATGTTGAGATATCTACTGAAACATGATGTAGTTATGCCAGATTTACAAATACACACAAATCTGCACTACACAGTCCAACATACCTGTTACTCAGCTCAAATCTCAATCTATATAAACCCCCTTTTTACTTTTCCATATATCTGAAATAAGCTTCCTATACTTCCCATCTTGAAAATACTAGGTTGCTTTTTATATTATTTAAAACTCTGAAATATTTCCACTTGCGCATTTCCTAAGAATTCCCAGATAATAGTTTTCCCATTTATTATAGAATTACTACTTTCTAACAAGTAGATGTCTGTCTCTGATACTAAAATCTTTGTTTACATATTATATCTTATTCACTTATGAACCTATGTGACTTTGCATATTTTTCAACTCTCAATATATGGCTTTGGATGACATTCGCATAGCTAACTGAATGTAGCATTTGTTATAATTAGAATTATGTTCTTCATTCACTTCTCGCCAAAGTGAATGAAGCACATTGTGGGACTGAGAAGGTATTTTCTTACATTTTTGCTCACAAAAAGAGACTAAACTTTTATTTATTTTTTAAAGAACCATTAAGTTACAGGATAAGTAGAAACAAAGTATTGCAGTACAGGCAATATGCTATAACCACCAACTCTCTCAAAAATAGGAAGAAGGTAGAACAATAAAGATATGTTGTTTGTGAATATAACTTTAGCATAGATGGCACATTATCTTATAATCAGCTGGTATTAGGATTAGCAGAAATGGATATACTGTCAAGCTAATTAAGGGCCATTCAGTTTCAGAGGTCACTGTCAAAAGCCCTGTATAGTACATGTTTTGTATTATTTTTTAAGGGGGCCTCTTTAAATGTGAAAGTTTTAGGTACTACAACATTTGAATTCACTCCAGGAAATTAGCCCATTTGTACAGATGAGAAAGACTAGAAGGTTATGACAAATTCAGAATTCCAGAGTATATAGTGAGATAAATGAAAACAAAAAATAAAAGGAAAGAGAACACTTATCTGAGACTTCTTTATTTTCAGGAAAGAGAATCTATATCAAATTATTTGGCTGAAAGTCAAGTTTAATCTGAAAGCATGTCATGTAATCTGTTCATTTGGAAAATATTGTTGCAACATTAATTGGTCACTTAGCAGTCAAAATTACTTAAATAAAAGTGGTATCTGCAAAATAATTATACAAATGTTAAACTGTTTCTCTATGGCTTTTTAGAAAATATGTTTCATTATTTTCCTACACATAAGAAATTCAGACATGAAACTTTCTTGAGTGTCTTGGAAATTTGATTTTTATATTTATATACATATGAATTATTTAAAAAATAAGGTTAGTTTATTTTTTTTAGACTTATTTATTCATTTTATGGAAGAAAGGAGAGACAAAAAGAGAGAGAGAAAGAGGGGAGGAGCAGGAAGCATAAACTCCCATATGTGTCTTGACCAGGCAAGCCTAAGGTTTCAAACCAGCAATTTCAACATTCCAGGTCAACACTTTATTCCCTATGTCAGGGGTTGGGAACCTATGCCTCGCAAGCCAGATGTGGCTCTTTTGATTGCTGCATCTGGCTCACAGACAAATCTTTAATAAAAATAATAATAACGTTAAAAATATAAAATGTTCTCATGTATTACAATCCATTCATTTTCTACCACTCATGTTCATGGTTGCGGGTGGCTGGAGCCAATCACAGCTGTCCTCCGGGACAACACCAAATTTTTATTGGATAATGCCTAATGTACATGGGTCGTTGTATGGATCTCTCAGAATTACATTTTAAAATATGTGGCGTTCATGGCTCTTTCAGCCAGAAAGGTTCCCGACCCCTGCCCTATGTCAATAGAGGTCAGGCCAAAAATAAAGTTAATTTTAATTTAATAAAACCACTGAAACAAAAAAAATCTCTTCTGTGAATTTTGATAATTTTTTCATAAACAGTTTTGATCCCGCTTTTGACTTCCAAGTTAGACTTTTGAAGACAACTCAGAAAGCACTTTTTTAACAACATGAATTTTGCCATCTTTATATTAAAAGACAAAATAGAGGATAGATACATGGTTAAAAATTTATAAATAAGAGATTTTAGAGTTAATATTTACTATATACTACTTCATGTAATACAGATGGTGTGGTTTCATTGTGCTTAATGGTCATTAACATGTTATTAGATTTAAAAATATTTATTTTCTTTCTTACTTTCTGTCATATTATTGCTTAAAGAAGTAATTTGAGTAATTAAAAAAACATAAATGTTTTAAAATTTCTAAAATGGTATTTTGTAAAGCTAAGTGTATGTTTTACAAGGAGGCAGAAAACTTGCAATCAAGGTAAGATTTGGAACCCACAATATTGTTGGGCAAGTCATGTTATTTTCTAACTTTTTATTTCTTTGTAAATAAAAGTATATATTACTTCTACCCTGCTTATCTTTAAAGCTTTTGTTAATATCAAATGAATAATAAAAATTAACAACACGTATAAATGTGAATTAATGATATAGCTGAAAATGATTCAAGAATATTTTTTAACATTGTGTGATGATGCAGATTTAGACATTTTAGGCAATTATATTCTACCATCTAAACTATAAGAAATTTCTGTGTGATGGTTTAAATATTAACCATATGCCCATTTATTCAACCAACTTTTATTTAGCATTTGCTGTGGGTCAGGCACTGTGTAAAACATTAACAATCTCATGACCCATCTATGTCAATCATTAGATAACTAAGAAAAAACATATAAATTCCATATTATTTATTTTGCAAGAGGAGACTATGAGCATATGCCCATCATTATGTATTTCATAGTAATCTCCTCAAACTAAAAATAATTATCCAGTAATTTCTTTAAAATTCCTGATAATGCATACAGGTGTTTGGTCTCACCAAAGTGAGCCATGAACCATGGATCAGAGTTTTATAACCAATAAATAGAGTATATTAATGGGAAATAATTTTATTAAAATTTTTTAACTGAACTTGGATTGTGAGTGCTTTGGTAGTAAAGACTACAGACAATAATTCCCCATAATAATCAAGACAGGTTCTGTATGTTTGCTCTTTTTTTATTGATTTTTAATTTATTGTGTTTACATAGATTATAGTGTCACCCCAAATGCATCCCCCTACTTTGTATTCTCCTCAACATCTCCCTTGCCCCCCTCCCGACAGCACCTTCCCTCATTCCATTCAGGATTATCCCATCCTATCATCCCCTTTTGCTCTGTCCTCTTTTCTTCTGATCCCTTTGATCCCTCCTCTGTCTCAATTCAGTTTCTCAGTTCACATTGTTCATTGGATTACTCAAATGAGTGAGGTCATATGATATTTTTCTTTCTCTTCCTGGCTTATTTCACTTAAAATAATAGTTTTTAGGTCCATTCATGTTGTCGCAAAAGATAAGATTTCCTTCTATTTCATTATCCCATAAAGTTTCGTTGTATATATGTACTATGGCTTTTTAATCCACTCGTCTACTGATGAACACTTGGGCTGTATCTAGGTCTTGGCTGTTGTGAACAACCCTTTCTTAAACATGGGGGTGCATTTCTTCTTCTGAATCAGTGATATGGTGTTCTTGGAATACATTCCTAAAAGTGGGATAGCTGGGTCAAAAGGAAGTTCCAGTTTTAATTATTTGAGAAATCTTCATGCGGTTTTTTACAGTGTCTGCACCAGTCTGCATTCCTACCAGAAGTGCAGGAGAGTTCCCTTTTCTCCACATCCTCACCAGCACTTATTCTGTGTCATTTTTTTTTAATGGGCACCATTCTGACTGGTGTGAAGTGGTATCAAATTGTGGTGTTAATTTGCATTTCTCTAATGATTAGTAATGTTGAATTTTTTGTTTTTATCTGTCTATTGGTGATCTGTGTGTCCTCTTTGGAGAAGTGTCTATTCATTTCTTTTGCCCATTTTTTGATTGGGTTGCTTGTATTCCTGATGTTGAGTTTTACAAGTTCTTTATAAATTTTGGTTATTGACCCCTTATCAGATGTATTGTCAAATATGCTCTCCCATTGTGTGGTTTGTCTTTTTATTCTGATCATATTGTCTTTAGCTGTATAAAAGCTTTTTATTTGATATAGTTCCATTTGTTTATCCTGTCTTTTATTTCACTTGCCGATGGTAATAAATCAGCAAATATATTGCTGCAAGAGATGACAGAGAGCTCACTGTCTGTGCTTCATCTAAGATGCTTATGGTTTAACGGCTTACATTTAAGTCTTCTATCCATTTTTAGTTTATTTTTGTAAATGGTGTAAGTTGGCCGACTAGTTTCATTTTTTTGCAGGTAGCTGCTCAATTTTCCCAATACCATTTGTTAAAGAGGCTGTCTTTACTCCATTGTATGCTCTTACCTCCTTTGTCAAATATCAATTGTCCATAAAGGTGTGGGTTTTTTTCTGGGTTCTCTGTTCTGTTCCATTGATCTATATACCAGTTCTTATGCCAGTACCAAGCTGTTTTGAGTACAATGGTCTTGTAGTATAACTTGATATCAAGAAGTGTGATACCTCCCACTTTATGCTTCTTTTTCAAGATTGCTGAGGCTATTTGTGTTCTTTTTTGGTTCCATATAAATTTTTGAAATATGAGTTCTCTATCTTTGAAGTATGTTATTGATATTTTAATGGGAATTTCATTGAATTTATAAATTCCTTTGGGTAATATAGACATTTTAATGATGTTTATTGTTTCTATCCATGAACACAGTATATGCTTTCACTTGCTTGTATCTTCTTGATTTCTTTTATCAATGTTTTATAATTTTCTGAATATAAATCTTTAATCATTTTGGTTAATTTTTTACCTAGGTACTTTATTTTTTTGTTGTTGTAATAGTGAAGTGGATTGTTTTCTTAATTTCTCTCTGACAGTTCATTTTTGGTATATACAAATTGCTCTAATTTCTGAATAGTAATTTTATATCTTGCCCCCTTGCTGAATTCATTTATTAGGTCCAGTAGTTTTTTGACTGAGACTTTAGGGTTTTCTATGTACAATATCTTACATTAGCAAAAAAATAATAGTTTTTTTTTTTCAATCTGGATGCCTTTTATTCCTTCATCTTGTCTGATTGCTGAGGCTAGGACTTCCAGAGCTATGTTGAATAAGAGTGGTGAAAGGGGGCACCCATGCCTTTTTTCTGATCTCAAGGAGATTTCTTTTAATTTTTGCCCATTGAGTATGATGTTGGCTTTGGGTTTGTCATAGATGCTCTTTATCGTGTTGAGGTGTGATCCCTGTATCCCCACTTTGCTGAGAGTTTTGATCATAAATGGGTGCTGGATTTTATCAAATATTTTTTCACATCTATTGATATTACCATGTGGTTTTTCTCCTTCCTTTTGTTTATGTGATAAATCACATTGATTTCTGAATATTTTACCAACCTTGCCTCCCCAGAATAAACCCCTACTTGATCATGATGTATGATTGTTTTTATGTATTGCTGGATTCTGTTTGCTAATATTTTTGTTGATGTTTTTAGCATTGAAATTCATCAGGAATATTGGACTATAAATTTCTTTCTTTGTTTTGTCTTTGACTAGTTTTGGAACCAGAATTATACTCGCCCCATAAAAGAAGTTTGGCAGTCTTCCTACCTCCTAAATTTTTTTAAATATCTTGAGAAGGATAAGAGTAAGTTTTACTTTGAATATATGATAGAATTGACCTGTGAAGCCAATTGGCCCAGGGCTTTTGTTCATTGACAGTTTTTTATAACTATTTCAATCTCATTTGTTAGAATCAGTCTGTTTCCATTTTCTGATTCTTCCAGATAGATTTTTGAAAGATTATATGTTTCAAAAAATTTGGCCATTTCACTTAGTTTGTCTATTTTCTTGGCATATAGTTCTTCATAATATTTTCTTATAATCATTTGTATTTCTGTTGTTTCAGTTGTCATTTCTCCACTCTTATTTTTAATTTTATTTATTTAATACTCTCCCTTTTTTCTTGGTGAGTATAGTTAAAGGTTTATCAATCTCGTTTACTATTTCAAAGAACCAGATCTTGGTTTCATTAATGCTCTGTATTGTTTTTTTAGTCTCTATGTCATTTATTTCTTCTCTGATCTTTATTATTTCTTTCCCTATACATTCTCTGGGCTTTACTTGATGTTTTTTTTTTTAGTTCTTTTAGATGCAGTGTTAAGATGTTTATTTGAGCTTTTTATAGCTTCTTATGGTATGCCTGTAATGCTATGAACTTCCCACTCAGGACTACTTTTGCTTTGTCCCATAAATTTTGAGTTGTATGCTCATTATCTATATTTTAATTTTTTCTTCTTTCATCTTATTGTTAACCCATTTGTTATTTAATAATGTGCTATTTAGTTTCCAAGTATTTGAGTATTTTTCAGGATTTTTTTGTGGTTGACTTCTAGTTTCATTCTATTGTGATCAGAGAAGATAATTGATATGATTTCAAAATTCTTAGAAAGGGCAGGAAGATGGTGATGGAGTAGGCAGATGTACCAACTTCCACCTCCCAGAACCAAAGTGGATTACAAATTAATTTTAAGAACCATCATCTGGAAAAAACAACTTTGGATTAAACTTAGAAGACTCTTCATCCACGAAACACTGAAGAAGCCACACTGAGACTGGTAGAAAAAACAGAAATGCGGAGAGGACTGCCCAGCACCCCTCTCCTGAGCAAATAGCTCTGAGCAAATAGCAGCCCAGAGAGACTCATGTGGTGGGAAGTAAGTTTAGCAAAGAGAGAAAGGTCCAGTGCTCAGGAACAAAGCCCGAGCCTACAGCCCCAGAGCCTAGAAGAGGCATGCGAACAGTGTTTAGTTGCAAAACAAGTCAAGATACTGTTTGTGAGAAAGAGACAGATTTCTCAGACCCAGTATTCTTCTTAAAGGGATCACACAGAAAATCTCTCTCACAACCACCCACCTGGGACTCCAGAGGACAGGGAGAGAGGAGATGACAGGAGCACATGGAAGTGAATGTAATCTAGGAGTTACAGGGTGAAACACTGAGGGACAGCCACTCTAATGCCTGGGCTGAGTCATTTCCCAAATCTGAAGTGAATATTTCCCCTGGAAAAAGCAATACCAGCAAAGGGAAGAAGTACACCAGTCAAACAAGCACACTCACTGCACTCAGAACAGAGTTGCTTAGAAGGAGGGAGCTTTCAAGACTACAGTATTGATTGTTAGGGTCTGAGCTGCAGCACCCCTGCCTACACGGCTGAGGGCTTGCTAAAGTGTGGGCAGTGATGGAACACAAAAGTGCAGTATCTTTGGCAAGGGCAGAATCTGGCTGGCCACAACTGAGGCCTGGGAAGGAGATCAGTCTTGCCCAGAAAGGGGCTAAGGGGACAGGCAAAAGCAGTCAGGCATAGCTGTGGGCCCATCTGCAATCCCAACTGCAAGGGAAGGGCGGGAGCCTTGGAAAGGGTGGAGTCCAGTTGCTGAGCAAGAGTGTGGACACACAGCCTTGCCATCCCATGGAACCAAGGCTTGCTGCCTGACACACAAGCTGGCTCCTCCCACAGGGGTGGGGCAAAAACCCAGAAACAGGTGGAGAAGCAAAGGTTCTCACTTCTGCTTGTGGTGCAGAGGTTTGCAGCCTGGACATGGAAAATAGACCCACCCGTGGGGGCAGGGAAAATGTTGAGACTTCTGAGGCTTGTAGGCCCAAGCATGAGATCACAGCCCCTCCTGTGGAGGAGTGGTTGAAACTGCAGTGAAAGCCTCAGTGGGCTGGCAATGGCAACATCCATACCCAAACGCACAAGACAGCAGAGGCAGAGGGGTTGGCAGGCCTGAGACAAACCACACCTAATGAACATAGAGGCCGTAACCATTGAACTCCAGAGGCCAAAACCTTTAAATTCACAGACAAAATGGGAAGGCAGAGAAATGCAACACAAATGAATCAAGAGAAATCCCCAGAAAAGGAACATATTAAGTCAGATATAACCAAATTACTGGATGCAAAATTTTAAATAATGATTGTTAGGATGCTCAAAGATCTTAGAACTACAATAGATAATCATTACTAACACCTAAATAAAGATATAAGTATAAAAGAAGATATTAAAATAATAAAAAAATTAGTCAGAGATAACAAATACAATATCAGAAATAAAGACCACAATGTAAGGCATTAAAAGCAGGATAGATGAAGCTGAGGATTGAATCAGCGAGTTAGAGGACATGATAATTGAAGGCATGGAAGCAGAGCAGAAAAAAGATAAGACTCTCAAAAAGTTTGGGGAAACTCTAAGAGCGCTCTGTGATAACATGAAGAGAAATGACATGTGCATCATAGGGGTTCCTGAAGAAGAAAAGAAAGAACAAGGGATAGAGACTTTGATCAATCAAATCATAGCTGATAACTTTTCTAAATTAATGCAGAAAAACGTTTCACAAGTTCAAGAAGCACAGAGAACTCCATTAAAGAGAAACCCAAAGAAATCTATACCAAGACACATCAGAATTAAAGTACCGAAGCTAAATGGTAAAGAGAAAATATTAAAAGCTGATAGAGTAAAAAGGCTATCACCTACAAAGGAGCCCCCATAAGGATGACATCAGACTTCTCAACAGAAACACTTGAGTCCAGAAGAGAATGGCAAGAAATATTCAAAGTAATGCAGAACAAGAGCCTACAACCAAGACTACTTTATCCACAAGGCTATCATTTAAAATTGAAGGAGAAATAAAAAGCTTTCTAGACAAAAAAAAAAAAAAAAAAAAAAAACCTCAAGGAATTCACTACAACCAAACCAATGATGCAAGAAATGTTAAGGGGTCTATTGTAAACAGATCGAAGGAAAAAAAGAATATACCAAAATAGGAATACAGCTTTAAAGAATAAAATGGCAATAAACAACTACATATCATTAATAACCTTAAATGTAAATAAATTAAATGATCTAATCAAAAGACATAAGGTAGCTGTGCGGATAAGAAAACGGGACATATACATATGCTGTCTATAAGAGTAACACCTTAAAACAAAAGTGTTCGTCAGTGGACAAGTGGATTAAAGAGCTTTGGTACATATATGCTGTGGGATACTACTCAGCCATAAGAGATGATAACATTGGATCATTTACAACATGGATGGACCTTGATAACATTATACTGAGTGAAATAAGTAAATCAGGATAAACTAAGAACTATATGATTCTATACATAGGTGGGACAAAAAAAGAGACTCAGAGACATGGACAAGAGTGTGAGGGTTACAGGGTGGGGAGGAGGAGAAGAAGGGGGTTGGGGGAGGGGGAGGGGCACAAAGAAAACCAGATAGAAGGTGACGGAAGACAATTGGACTTTGGGTGAGGGGAATGCAGCATAATCAAATGTCAAAATAACCTAAAGATGTTTTCTCTGAACTATATACCTTGATTTATCAATGTCACCCCATTAAAATTAATCATAAAAAAAAAGAATTTGTCGCACGGCTAATTCAGGCAGTTAGAAGAATAGTATAAGGATGCTAATTCTGCTTCTCAGGCCACATCCTGCAAAAGGGGCCCCAAGAAAATTGGTGATTTGGCTCCTCTGATTTTACCAATTGGATTAAAAAAAAATAGGTCAGGAACGCCCTGAAATGAAATTAACAATACATGGGCATAAATTTAAAGGACTTTTAGATATTGGAGCTGATATATCTGTTATTGCTGAGCTACATTGGCCTCCTTCCTGGCCCACTCATGCAGCAGCCACAGAATTACAAGGTATAGGGCAGAGTAAATCCCCTCAACAGAGTTCTAGTTTTTTACATTGGGAAGATTAAGAAGGTCATTCTGGATTTTTTAAGCCTTATGTGCTCCCTGGATGGCCAGTTAATTTGTGGGGTAGAGATGTTTTAAAAAATACAGGAGCATTGCTTGTCAGTCCTAATGGTATAGTCAGTACTCAGATACTTGATCGGGGATTTTTGCCCACTAAGGGACTAGAGAAAGAACAGCAAGGAATTGTCACCCCCATAGAAGTGGCACCCAATACCAGAAGGTGTGGATTAGGATATCAAAATTTAGCATAGGGGCCTTAGTAGCTCCTGCTACCCCAATAATGCATTGTGCAGACCCAGTTACTTGGAAATCAGACAATCCTGTATGGGTAGACCAATGGCCCCTTTCTCAGGAGAAACTTAGGGCAGCTGCTGAAGTGGTACAAGAGCAGATACAGCTTGGGCACAAAGAACCATCTAATAGCCCATGAAATACACTTTCATATTTTGATCTTGTCACCTTCTGGATTATCAAGGGGCATAGGCAATCCTTACAGTTTATAGGTTTTGAGCCTCAAAATTATTGTTGTTCCTTTTTTCAAAGGATCAACAACAATGGCTCTGGGAAACTTCCACTAAATGGCAAATCGCTTTTGCAAATCAATGGACAACATTATACTAAAAGAGTCAACTTAAAATTAGCTCAAAGACTAAAATTATATGCCATTATCAGGGCTTTTCAGCATTTGCCATATTCCTCCTTTAATCTATATACAGACAGCAAATATTTACTTATGGTTGTTTCCACTATAAAGACTGCTGTCTTAAGGACAACTGCTGATGAACTATTTCAGCAGTTCCTCCTTCTTCAAAGACTTGTATGTCAACATGAAGCTCCATGTTTTATAGGACATACTCGAGCTCACTCCATGCTCCCTGGAGCTTTAGCACAAGGGAATGCCCTTGTTGATCAAGCTACCCAAAAGAAAATTATTTGGAGCAACCATGACAGATCGAGCAATTCAGTCTCATACTATTCATAACCAGAACACTGCAGCCCTGTGTATACAGTTTCAACTTTCTCGGGAAGCAGCACGGCAGATTGGGAAATCCTGTCCAAGGGGTCCTATACTATAATCTCTCCCTTTATTTGGAGTTAACCCTCAAGGACTCCTTCAAGGATAACTTTGGCAAATGGATGTTACTCATATACCTTCATTTGGTAAACAGTCCTATGTCCACGTTACAGTGCATACATATTCTGGATTTATAGTAACCTCTGTCAGAACAGGAGAGGCTATGAAGCATGTTATAGCTCATTGTCAGTATGCATTTTTCTATTTATTATTGGATTTCCTAAATTGGTTAAACTGACAATGCTCCTGCATATGTAGCAAAAGCATTTACTATATTTTGTCAAATCTCTCAAATTATGAGTATTTCTTACAATCTTTAAAGTCAAGATATTATTAAAGTGTACCCAGCAAATATGTTAAGGTCAATTTTAAAAAAAAATTAAAAGGGCTGAGTCATATCATGGATCTCCTACGGGTCTACCATATCATGCTTTTTATTGAATACTTAAAAACTTTTAAATTTCTTTTGAATGCTGATGAACAGGAGATGCCAAATCTTTTTCTCCTGTAAACTTCTACCTTCTTTTATTTGATCCAGCTAATAACACTGTTTTGTCTTTTTCCAAATAGCTCCAGATATACAGAAAAGGTTTATATAGGCAGATGGGGATCCTCAAACCCCTCAGCGAGATCTTCTGAGCATGGCTTTTAAGGTACCAAGAGGCAGAAAAAGCCCAATAGAGATCAGGTGAACTACCAGCTTTTAGGATACACCCTTAAAGGCACCAATGCCCCAAAGGGTTCTCATAAGATTCCATCTGGGTCTTGCTTCAATAGTGAATAGGAAGGTCATTGAGCTAAAGCCTGCCAGGCTTACATGCCTCTGCTGTGAGGAAACAGGGACACTGGAAGGTAGGCTTCCCCCTCACTCCTCTAAAGGAAGGTTCAGTCTCTTCCAGCCCTGCTCCAGCCACCTATGACCTAACCTTGCCCAGAATGCTGGGGTTTGCCACTCAATGCTGAAGGTGCCAGGGCTGTCAGCCCCATCTACGACACTGTGGACGAGCGTAGGGTATTTCTTCCAAGAAGCAGGTAAACTGTTCTCATTTGCACAAGGGCCACTTAACTATGTCTTGTCTGAATAGTCAGGTTTTCTATTCTTCCCTCAAAGATCTCTGTTGTGGGCATTGATAGTCCTATTTTCTGCTGCTTTGTTTAATATATAGTGTTTCCTTTATTCCTCCTACCTCAGTACCTCACTCATATTTCAGGCTGGGACCTACTCTTAATTTAGAGCTCTCTTTCCCCCTTTTCCCAACTTCTATTATGACTCTACCTTTGCCACCCAGCTTAGTGTATCCCAAGGTTCTCTTTACCATGCCACAGCTGCAGAGCTCCAGGGAAAAACAACCTGGGCCCATCTCTTTAGGCAGAGGAGAACAGAAGCTCCATCTCCACACATACTTCAGATGGCTTTTCCAGTCTACCTGAATCATTACCAGCTAGAAGCAGCGGTCACTGGGACTTGGACATGAGCTGCAAAGTATAGAATTGTGACAACAATTCCAGTACCATGGAGATTTTTCCTGGATGTGGACTTTTCCTGAACTCCTGCTCCTTGTGATAGCTCCTAACAGACTGAACTGGGGTTGGTTGCATTTGTAGGGATTTGGAATAATGTTTGTGCCAACTTGGACTTGATGAACATGTTAAGGAGACTGCTCTTTTATGGATTCTTGCTGTATTGGCCAAGAGTTTGCTTAAAGGCTTTAATCACTGTAAAAAAATAGAAGACTGTATAAAGAAGATGTGGCACATATATACTATGGTATACTACTCAACCATAAGAAGTGATGACATCGGATCATTTACAACAAAATGGTGGGATCTTAACAACATTATATGGAGTGAAATAAGTATCAATAAATCAGAAAAAAAACAAGAACTGTATGATTCCATACATTGGTGGGACATAAAAATGAGACTAAGAGACATGGACAAGAGTGTGGTGGTTACAGGGGGGGGGAGGGAAGGAGAGAGAGGGGGAGTGGAGGGGGAGGAACACAAAGAAAACTAGATAGAAGATGACGGAGGACAATCTGACTTTGGGCAATGGGTATGCAACATAATTGAATGACAAGATAACCTGGACATGTATTCTTTGAATATATATACCCAGATTTATTGATGTCACCCCATTAAAGTTAATAAAAATTTATTTATAAAAAATGGGCAAAAGAAATGAATAAACACTTCTCCAAAGAGGACATACAGATGGCCAATAGGCATATGAAAAAATGTTCAACATCACTAATCATTATTCAAGTTTTTTAGAATCAAACTTTTCTGCCTCACCAACCTTATTCTTCTCTGTTCCGCATCTCCTTCTCTCTGCACAAATTCTGCAAAAACTGGCTTCTCCTTCAGCACTCCACCATCTTGGCTGCTGCTCCTCTCCTCCAAGTGGCCATTTTCTACTCTCCTCCAGCATGTGCTCCTCTGCCCCGTTTTATATTGTAGAAATCAAAATCTTTAATCTAATATACAAAAAAGGAAGTTTCTGATACAAAGTCACTTATCTGAGGCATAATGGGATTTCTCATGAGAGTGCACCACCCCACATCATGCAACAGTCAAGGGTGTGGGAAAAAACTTAATTTTGAAAAGATCTTAGTACTAAAAGGATGGGAGAGGCTTAATCTTAAAACTAAGCCTTAGGCTACAATGACTCTGCTTGCTTACAGCTTGTCCCCCACATCCAATGCAAACTATAAGTGAGCAAACATATATATCATACTTACAAATTTATTTGACCAACATATCCTTATATATTTTACTCAAAAACTTTTTAATATCCTTTTTACAACTCCCATTTCAACCATATCTTGTCTTCTCCAAACAGTGCGTCTAAATGGTTTTATTCATTCTCGAAAACTTGCCACTAATTTCTGCTCTCTAGGAATTTACATAACTAGTTTATTATGAAAGTGAATGTAGGGCACAGAAGTTCATGGTGCTTTAATTTTGTAAAACAAAGAAAGCAGAAGTTTTAGAGTTTATTTAGCACTAATTACAATGACTGAATACCTTGATAGTAGATAAAATGGAGAAGAATAAAAAGAAGAACAGTAGAAGTAGATGGAGAGAAGGAAGAAGGATGTGAGGGAGGGAAAAGCAACAGAGATATGCTTAGAAGTTCATGAAATAATAGAAATTTAAACAATCTTCCTTGTTTTAACCTTTTATGTAATATTAGTGTGGATTCAGAGAACTTCATACCTAAAAAGTAGTCTCTGTTGTTTGCTAAATCCTGCCAAGAAGAAAGTGCATTTATAATTTATAATCTATAATCAGGGCAGCATTTTCTGTTTATATATTATTTCCAGTTATTTGTTGTCAACATAAGAAATTCCCAAACCTCTACATATTTTTTTTAATTTGTTTGAGGTAAACTTTTAACAATTGCATCATGAAAGTGATTGATTTGGTAATAGATTAGGGAGAAAGGAGAAAGCATAGCAGGGCATCTCTGGTATTAGATAAAATTAAAACTATGTAATGAAAGTTATTTTACATAGGCAGAAGTAAGATAGTTCATAATTAATTAACATGATAATAATGAAGGGATTTATGGTTTCTGCTCTGCTGGGGTGGCTCCACCCTGAGGGAGGCAGAAAAAGAAGATTATTCTAACTTTTCAAAGGCATATTATAAGGTAGGATGCAAAAGACAGCAGACAGGCTCCTTTCAGGTAAGCATTGATCTTTGTTAGAGAAAAATACCTCCCTAGGACATGACTACCACCACAAACTGTTTTTATTTTTTTTTTCTGTATTTTTCTGAAGCTGGAAACGGGGAGAGACAGTCAGACAGACTCCCACATGTGCCCGATCGGGATCCACCCAGCACGCCCACCAGGAGTGAAGCTCTGCCCACCAGGGGGCGATGCTCTGCCCACCAGGGGGCGATGCTCTACTGCAGCCAGAGCCACTCTAGCGCCTGGGGCAGGGGCCTAGGAGCCATCCCCAGCGCCCGGGCCATCTTTGCTCCAGTGGAGCCTTGGCTGCGGGAGGGGAAGAGAGAGACAGAGAGGAAGGAGGGGGTGGGGGTGGAGAAGCAAATGGGTGCTTCTCCTATGTGCCCTGGCCGGGAATCGAACCCGGGTCCCCCACATGCCAGGCCGACGCTGTACCGCTGAGCCAACCGGCCAGGGCCCACAAACTGTTTTTAATTAGAAGGTTTTAATTTCAGATCATTCTGTGTGGTTACTTTAGGTCTCTGAGTTGTGAAACCACCATGCCAGACTTTTCCCAAGCTTTTTAGGTTCAGCATGTAGCTACATTTTTGTCCACACTGTTTACATTCTTTGCCTGTTTATTTAATAAATTTAATTATAATATAGTCCTGCTTAAAACTCGCTCAGCTAGTTGACACTGAATCATTTGTTGTCTTTTAATTTGGGTTAACAGAGGTTTTTAGTGACACCCTTTAATTCCTTAAATATACATTTTTTTTATGTTTAAGCTGTTATGGCTATGATTCCATGATGACAAAGAAAAATGCTTCAACTTAATATGGCTATTACTGCTTCTTCATTACCTTCTTTTACTAATTTCATCTTTTTAGCTTCTGTAGACCTGTGTAAGGCCAGTGGCCATGGTAGCCATCACAGCCTCCTGGCCCATGCAGATTTGCATTTGATTTGAACAGATGGTACTAAAACAACAAAGCCAAGAACTGGTGGGCCATTACCTTTAATTCTAGCTTGCACCCAGCGGGCAAAAAAATACACACAGTGGGAAAAAACTTTCCTTTCCATTCAGGCCTCCCAAAGCCACGGACTTATCTGAGTTTCCTAGAAACAAAGGTTTCTACCTCACCAGCCTTATTCACCTCTGTTCCTCATCTCCTTCTCTCTGCATAGAATTCTGAACAAGCTGGCTTCTCCTTCAGCACTCCATTATCTTGGCTGCCTCTCCTCTGCAATGCTAATTTCAGGAACAGAGAGAGAGAGAGAGAGAGAGAGAGAGAGAGAAACACCCTGGTCTTCCTTATTTTATATTGTATAAATTAAAGACTTTAAGCCACTATAGAAATAAGAAAGTCTCTGATACAAAGCCACTTATCTAAGGCATAAATGGGGTTCTTCATAAGAGTACACCACACCACATCATGCAACACTCAAGGATGTGGGGAAAAGCTTAGTGTTGAGAGAATCTTAGTATTAAAAGTGTGAAAAAGGCTTAGCCTTAAAACTAAGCCTTAGACCAGGGGTCCCCAAACTTTTTACACAGGGGGCCAGTTCACTGTCCCTCAGACCATTGGAGGGCCAGACTATAAAAAAAACTATGAACAAATCCCTATGCACACTGCACATATCTTATTTTAAAGTAAAAAAACAAAATGGGAACAAATAGAATATTTAAAATAAAGAACAAGTAAATTTAAATCAACAAACTGACCAGTATTTTAATGGGAACTATGCTCCTCTCACTGACCATCAATGAAAGAGGTGCCCCTTCTGGAAGTGCGGCGGGGGCCGGATAAATGGCCTCAGGGGGCCACATGTGGCCCACGGGCCATAGTTTGGGGACCCCTGCTTTAGACTATAAGGACTTTGCCTGCTTACAACCTGTCCCCCACAACCAATGCAAACTATAAGCAAGCAAATATATACATCATATTTGACTCACAACCCGCTTCCACATTCTGCATACCTTGTAATTCCACCTAATTTTGCAACCTTAAAACCCCAAAGAGCCAGCCAGTGTGGTCTATAACATTGGAGAATTAACTCATCTGAGCCTAATGGCATAACAAACTGCTTTTACAACTCTCCAAATGTTGCTTGGATTATTGGGAATTCCAGTTTGCCATAGAATTTGGTGCCCTGATGGGAAAGCCAACCATGTTGACTCCTTTTGCCACCAGCCCAGCAACAAGAATCACCAGATTGTGGGGACCTTCTGTGGGAATGAGGATGTGCAATCCAACATTTTTCATGGGATCTTCTTCCCAGAGCCCCGCCCTCCCATGGCCAGATGGTAACTAGATCCAACGAGACTCAATGGAGAGATGAACTAACCTTTTCAGGACACACATCTTTGCAAGGTTAGGTCCCAGACCAGTCCCCCAGTCAGGCTTGTCTTCTGATGGAAGTGGACTTTGATCACTTTTCACAGTCTCAAGATATAGACACCAGACAGGGACACTCAGGAAAAGCGGGAAGAGAAGTAATAACTTCTGAGTAAATGAATGTGTCAGTGATTATTTGTGACTCCATGGCACTAGCTATGGAGTCTGATTGGGCCTTAACCTGTGGTTTTATGGTGATGTCGTAAGGGATAATGGTGACTCATTTTTTTCTGGGAGACAATCCAGAAAATATGGGTGCACTTTAGCTAAGATGCACGTTAAAGTCTGGAGAGAAATTTGGCCATGTGGACAACTGAGTGGCTTCTGAAGAAGAAACTCCCACTTTTTGTCTGTTTTACATCTTTGGACATGGGAGAAGTTATTGGAAGGACATCTTTAGACTAGACATAGGGACTGGTCAGTTCAAACCCCTTGTCTCGAACTGCATGCATAGGAATTTTTTTAAAAAATTTTCTGATGATTATGTCATGAAGTTGACCCCCAGAAAAAACTCTGCATCCTCTGTGAACTTCGGTGGCCCATCTTTCAGAACAAGTGACCCTTAGAAGGAACTCTAGATTTACCAACAGTTCAGGCAGTTTACAGAGTCTTAACAGGTAATCCTGGAAACCCAGATCAGTTTCCCTATAATGATTCCTGATTACAGATAGCACAGACTCTGCCCTCATGGGTTCAGTTCTGCATTAATAAGAAGGGACAGTGCAAGGTCCTGGTAGCCCACCCTTCAAAAGAAAGCAAGCCCTTGAAACCTAATTAATGTTCATATTGCAAAGAGATAAATCAATAGATAATAAATTCTCCAACTGGAAAGCAGCCTCTGGCCCTGCTGCTGAAACTGCTCAGTCAAGAAAAAGAAAATATACACCAAAACCAGCAGTCTGGAACTTGATCAGGCTAGCTGGGGTTGATTCTTATTAGGTAAGACCAGGCTCCATGAAATTAGGCCCCCAGCAGTTCATGGTCAGCATGACAGTAGGGAGCGAGCAAATGACTTTTATCATGGACAAGGGAGCAGAACACTCAGTTGTCACCATACCAGTCACACCTTTTACTGAATGAGAGGTCACCATAAAAAGCCATAGATGCTCAAAATGCTCACCTCTTCTGTGGGTCTCAGATGTGCCAACTCAGGTACACCAGGTTGTTCATGGGTTTCTGTATCTGCCTGAATGCCCTAAACCAATTCTGGGAAGGGACCTGTTGACCAAGCTGGGTGCCCAAATAACTTTTACTCCTGTAAAATCTGTCAGCCTAACTTTAGAAACAGAAGATGTTGATAATGTCTGTAACAGCTCTAAGAAAGGCTGAATAGAAATTCCATGCTTAGAAGATAAAGGAACAAATCCATACTAAACTACTAGAGGAGTATCCACTGGTGTTGGCCAAAAAGAACCACTCCCCATACTAGCTAAGAACCATATGCCCCATTGTGGTAGATCTAAAGCCTGGAGCCATACAGACAAGGCAAAAGCAGTACCTGATGTCCAGGGAAGCTTGTTTCAGAATACAGGAACATGTTAAGAGACTAAAAAAATGCTGGGATTCTAGCAGAGTGTCATTCCTCCTGGAACACACCTCTACTACCACTGAAAAATCCAAATGGAGGTGAGTACCAGCCAGTCCAGGATGTGAGAACAGCCAATAGCATAGCTGTTACTATGCATCTGGTAGTCCCAAACCCCCATACTTTCATGAGTCTTCCTCCTGAAGCTAGCTGGTTTTCTTCCCTAGACCTTGAGGATGCCTTCTTTTGTCTATTATTGGCCTCAAAGAGCCTGCTTCTGCTTGACTTCAAATGGGAAGAACCTCACATGCCAGGAAAGTTTAGCTAACCTGCACAAACCTGCCCCAGGGATTCAAAAACTCACCCACCCTGTTTGATGAAGCTTTAGCTACTGACCTCACAGCCTTTCTAAAGAAAGAGGTAAATTGTATCCTCTTATAATATTGTTGGTCAAATGAGTTTGTAAATATGATATATGTGTTTGCTCGCTTGTGGTTTGTGTTGGGTGTGGGGGATGGACTGTGGGCAGGCAGGGTCGTTGTAGTCTAGGGTTTGGTTTTGAAACTGGGCTTTTCCCCACACCCTTGACTGATTGTATGATCTGGGTGGTGCACTCTCATGAGGAATCCAATTATGCCTCGGATAAGTGGCTTTGTATCAGAGACTTCCTTGTTTGTATATTGGATTAGGGGTTTTTGGTTTGCTAAACTATAAAGTGAGACAGACCAGGAGCTGGCTTACACAGTTCCTGCTATCACAATTGCAGGGGCTTCCCTGATCCCTTGCCCTTCATGGGAAAAGCTGGTTTTCTGCTTTTCCCTTGTCTTCTTTTGTGGTTTGCCTGTCTTGGTGAGACACCAATAAATAGGATGGCCCACCATCCTCCGACTCCGCCATTTCTTTATCATCTGCCCGAATCCAATGGGAACCTGCATGTGAATGGCCACGATGGCGGCTCCTGGCCTTACAAATATGTAGATGACCTCCTACTAGCCAGTGACTTTTGAGAAGGTTGCTGGAAAGACACAAAAATTCTACTACATTTGCTGACACAGGATAAAAGGTGTCATAGAAAAAGGCCCAGATATGCTGGGATTGGGTCCAATATTTTGGATTCATCATCACCAAAGGACATCATTCTCTAGGGCTTGAGAGGAAGCAAACCATCTACTAAATACCTAGACCTGACAACAAAAGGAAGCTTCAAGAGTTTCCTGAAGCAATGAGGTTCTGCCACATATGGATTTCTAGGTTCTCAGGAAAGACAAATTCCCAATATAAAACACTCAACAAGCCAGAAGAGAAATCCCTGGACTGGGGCAAAAAACAGGAGATGGCTTACCAAGAAATAAAGTTTCCTGGCTCTAAGCTTGCAGAATGTAAATCATGAATTCAATCTTTTCATTTGTAAGAAAGACCATGAAGCACTAGGTGTCCTCACCCAGACTGTCAGGCCATTGCAGAAACTAGTGACATATCTGTCTAAACAGCTCAACCTAGTGGCTTCCTTGTGGCACCCTTGCCTCCAGGCACTAGCCACCATGGTGACACTAGTTAGAGAGACTGACAAGCTCACCTTAGGTCAGAAAATCCATGTGAAAGTCCCACATGTGTTGACAACCTTGATGAATAGCCAGGGGTACCAGTGGCTCACCAGTACCAGGATGGCCTACTATAAGGGACTATTGTGTGAAAATCTATTAGTGACACTAGAATCAGTACACAAACTGAACCCAGCCACTTTCCTCCCCACTGAGTCCAGGCAATCAACTCATGACTGTGAGGGAACCACAAATGAGATCTATTCAAGCTGACCTGATTTAATAAACACTTCTGTTACTGAACCTGAACTGGAACTGTTTACAGATAAGGAATAGCTTCATGCAAAGTGAGGAATGCAAGGCTGGATAAGCAGTGACCTCCAGGTACTGAGTAATCAAGGCAGAAGCATTACCACAAGAATGGTGTACTCAAAGAGCAGAACCATGGACACTAATCCACATGCTAAGATATTTGCAAGTAAAGAAAATCAACATCTTCACTGACTCTAAATATGCATTCACAACACTACATGTGCATGGGGCAATTTGTAAGAGTAAAGGACAACTCATGGCTGTGAATAAAGAAATCAGAAACAAAGAAGAAAATCTTCAAATACTGAAAGCAGTCTGGAAAGCCAAAAGAGTAGCAATCATACACTGTAAAGCAGTGGTCCCCAACATTTTTTGGGCCATGGACCGGTTTAATGTCAGAAAAGATTTTCACGGACTGGCCTTTAGGGTGGGATGGATGAATGTATCACGTGACCAAGACAAGCATTAAGAGTGACAGATGTAACAGAGAGAATCCGGTCATTTTTTAAAAATAAAACTTTGTTCAGACTTTAATATAAATAAAATGGAAGTAATGTAAGTTATTTATTCTTTCTCTGTGGACCAGTACCAAATGGCCCATGGACCGGTATCAGTCCATGGCCCAGGGGTTGAGGACTACTGCTGTAAAGGACATCAAAAAGGAACCACTCCAATAAGCTTGGAAAACTGTTTTACTGACCAAGCAGCAAAGAGGTCCTGCCTTCCTGTTAGCCATTGTTCAGGCAATAGCAAAAGTATTAAAAATCTACTGAAAACTACATGCTGTATACCAGTCTCAGAGTTCAGGAAATTTAAATGCATGAATTAAACCCTAAAGAATACCCTAGCTAAGTTCTGCCAGTAGACAGTCCTCCCATTGGTAGACATGCTACCCCTCAACTTGTTGCTTGTTTGATGCACTCTTGGACCCACAGAATACTCCCCCTTTGAGATTTTATATGGGAGACTTCCACCCGTCATTAATAAGATATAAGGAGATCCTCAAGAGGTAAGAGAATTAAACCTTTCGACCCAACTCCAGATGCTAGAAAAAATGTTCTATAAAATAGCTCAGTATGTTCTAGGGAGGACCCCATTCCACTAGGGAACTAGGCCCACCCTAATTGACTTGGGAACTTAGTATGAGTGTATGGGTTAAAGATTAAAGAAAAAAGCCACTCCAATCTGTTTGTACAGGTCCACATACAGTGGTCTCGGTTACTCCGACTGCCATTAAAATCGCAAGGATGTTGTTCTGGATTCACTGTAATCAAGTCAAAAGAGGCAAGACTGAGAACCCACCAGAGACTGGATCACTCACAGTTGTTATAAAGTACTGCAGTCCGCAGGTTAAATAGAGACACCAGGCAGGTTATAGAAGAAATTTGAGGAGTTTATTAATTACCCCTTTCCTATAGGGGTACACATTGCCCTAAGGAGGACCAAAGGGAATAAGGTGGGCCAGTTTTCACCAGTTCTAAAATCAAATTTGGTTAAAGTTTCTTTTAAGGTCCTATTCGTACGTTCTACCTGCCCTGAACTTTGAGGTCTGTAGGCACAATGTGATTTCCTCTTATTATTTAAAGTCTTGGCTAAGTCCTGGGATATCTTGGCAATGAATGCTGGCCCATTGTCAGAACGCATGGTAGTGGGGAGGCCATATTGTGAAATTATTTCATGGAGTAATTTTCTAATTACTGTGGTAGCAGCCTGTGACCTAGTGGGGAAGGCTTCTACCCACCTGGAGAAAGTGTCCACACAGACTAGGAGATACCTGTAACCTGCATGGGGTGGCTTTATTTCAGTGAAATAAATTTCCCAATGTTCTCCTGGCATGGCTCCCTTTTTTCTAACTCTTAAGGGTGCTCTCCTACCTAGTTTCATATTTATTTGTGCACAGGCTTGACAACCTTCTACAATGCTACTTAATATCTGGTCCAGGTGCAGTATGAAATACCTGGATTGGAGCAATTTAGTCGTTTTGAACGTTCCAAGGTGGGGTGCTTGAGGTATTCGGAGAGCTATTGTCTGCACTAATGTCTCTGGAATCAATATTCTTTCATCTGGTAGAATCTACCAGGCATCGACATTTTTGGTAGCCTTTTTCTCTTCTGTTAAAGTGGTTTCTTCCTGAGAGTAGTGAGAGGTGTCGGGCAACTCAGGAAAAGGCAAAGTCACTAAAAGTCAGAGAGGCCCCAATGGTTTTATGGATACTGCCCAGGCCTCTAGGTTCACTGCTCAGTTTCCTCTGGATTCTTTTGAACATCCTTGTTAGTGTCGTTTACAGTGAATGATTGCTATGGCTAAGGGGAGTTGGATAGCTTCTAGTAATGCTAAGATTTCTTTGTTTTTTATATCCTTCCCAGCCGAGGTAAGTAGCCCTCTCTCTTTCTAAGTGGCACAATGTACATGTGCTGTGGCAAAAACATACCTACTGTCAGTATAAATGGAAACTGCTTTTCTTTTCCCCCATCTGAGGGCCTGGATAAGGGCAATTAGTTCTGCCTTTTGTGCTGAAGTTCCCTGGCTCAGTGCCTGTGACCAAATGACCTGATCCAGGGTTATTGCTGCAGCCCCCACGTACCTGAAGTTGTCCTGTATGTAGCTGCTCCCATCTGTGTACAGTACCTTATTGGCACCAGGCAGCTCAGATCCCTTTAAGTCTGGTCGGGCAGTCTGTATGATGTTGATTACCTCAGTACAGTTATGCAATGAGGTGGTAAGGTCGTCATCTGGAAGTAGGCTTGTGGGGTTAATGGCAGTTGTTTTCTGAAACCTTATCTTGGGCTGATCTAGGAGTAAAGCTTGAAACTGGTGACTCAGATATTTGACATGTATCTCTCTGGGGTTTCCCTTAGGAGCACTTCCACTGTGTGTGGCACTGTTAGAGTTAGCTCTTGACCTAATGTGAGCTTGTCAGTTTCTTTAACCAGAATTGCTGTTGCGGCTACTGCCCTCCCTTAGGCAGGCAGGTCATCTAGCCGCTATAAGGTCTAGTCACTTAGACAGGTATGCAACCAGTTATTTCCAAGGTCCTAAGGGCTGAGTTAAAACCCCTTTTGTGACTCCCCAAGTCTCATGAATGAACAGCTGGAAGGGCTTAGAGACTTCAGGTAGGGAAAAGAGCAGGGGCTGATACTAGAGCCTTTTTAAGGTCTTCAAAGGCTTTTTATTCCAGCTTAGTCCAGTTTATGGGTTTTGACCTGCCTATGCAGGCATAGAGAGGCTTTGCTAGTTTGGCAAAACCCAAAATCCATAGTCTACAATATCCTATATCCCAAAGGAATTCCCTTACTTGCCTGTTAGTTGTTGAAGTGGGGACCCGGAGTATGGCCTTGATGCATTTATAGGACAGAGTTCTTTGCCCTTCTTTAACTTGGTAGCCTAAATAAGTAAGCTCTGGTGTGCAGAGCTGAGCCTTTTTGGCTGACACTCAGTATTCTCATACTTGTAGTGAGGCTAGGAGGTCTCAAGTTGCCTCGAAGCAGCGTTTCTTCGTGGGTGTTGCCAGTAATAGGTTATCTACTACTGGAGTAGGGTACAGTCCTGGTGTTCCTGCCAGAAGGCTACTAGGTCTGGATTTAGGGCTTCATCAAAGATAGTAGAAGAGTTTTTGGGGCCTGGGACAGTCTAGTCCATGTTAGTTGGCCAGGGAATTCTCTTGCCAGGTCAATCCACTCAAAGCAAAAATGGGCTGGCTTTTAGGGGCTAATGGGACTGAAGAAGGTGTTCTTAAGGTCTAAGACTGTATAGACTAGATGCTTGGATGCAGGAGGCTAAACGAGGTATACTGGTTAAAGACTGTAGGATGTATGGTCTCTACCCATTTGTTTACTTCCCGAAGGTCTCGAACTGGTCAGCAGTCTTTTGTTCCAAGCTTTAGGACAAGTAATATGGGAATGCTCCATGGGGATTGACAAGGCACCAAGATTCTCACTTCCCCATGAAGCCGTATGTGGACAGCTAGTCCCTCATCTTCCCGACTCATTGGGTATTGTCTTACCACTACTGGAGTTGCGGTGGATAGCAACTGTATGATCACAGGTGGCTGATGGGCTGCTAGTCCAGGAGGGTTGTTTTCAACCCATACTTCTGAAAAAATCTCCTGAAGCTGCCAGAGAAGAGATGGGCTTTGGGCATTTCCCAGTTTAGCTGATTCTTGTAAAAGATATTCCTCAAAGAGAGGGCAGGTTAGGAGTAGCTGTAACCCATTTTCCATAGTTTTCTTATTGGCTCCTATAGTTGAGGTCGTATTTTCTCCCTTAAAGGAGATTGTGGCCTGGAGTTTTTGTAACAAGTCCCACCCTATCAGGGGATAGGGGCATTCTGGCATGACCAAGAATGAATGGGTGACCAGTCCTTGCCCTAGATTGACTGTCTGCTGGGTGGTCCATGGGTATTATGCAGTTCTTCCAATGGCCCATTGTATTGGAATTTTGTGAGTGGTGATGGGTCCAAGAGGCTTAGTTAAGACAGAATGTGTTGTTCCAGTGTCTATTAGAAAATCTACACAGTTTTTCTTCCTATTTTTGCTGTTACCATAGGATCTGGGGGTTCAGTGAAAAGGAGCTTTGGCCTTGTCAGTCTTCAAGATTCAAGATCTTAGAGCTTGCCTTGCCTGCTTGTAATTTGAGGCAATTATTTTTCCAATGTTCTTCCTTCCTACAGAATGAGCATTGATTCTTTTCTAGTAGAGTCCTATTTCTTCTTCCTGACTTTCTTTCTCCTCCTCTTTCTTTATTTTGTTCCCTTGGAGGCCCATTTTCCTGAAAAGAGTTTGCTTCTTTGAGTGCCACTACAACTACATTAACTATCTTTTTATCTTGTTTTCCCTCAATTGTCTCCCTATTATTAAAAACTTTCTGGGCTACTGAAATTAAGTGAAACTTACTCATGCCAACACACCCTTCTAGCATTTGAAGTCTCTTTTTAATATCTGGGGTTGACTGCATCACGAAAGTCAAATTAATAGCCACACTGTTTTCAGTAGCATCTGGGTCTAGGGGGGTATACAACTGGTATGCTTCACAAAGGCATTCAAAAAATGCGGCAGGGGATTCCTGCAGATCCTCGGTTATTTCAGAAACCTTTAAGAGGTTGATAGGCTTTCAGGCCACAGCTTTTAGTCCTGATAAAAGAGACCAGTGGGTGAAAAACATCCAACAAGGTTTTTCTCTCTTGGGAATTGTGATGCCACTGAAGTCTAGTGGAGGGGAAAGCTGCCTCGATGTGGTCCCTATTTTCCTCCAGTAATCCCCCTCCTGGCCTTAAGACTGCCTTTTTACACTCCTGCCTAATTCTGTCCCTCTCTTCTGAAGTGAAGAAGGTATTCAAAAGTTGTTGGCAGTCTTCCCAGGTAGGTCTATGAGTTTGTAGGATAGTTTCTATGAGCCCTATCAGAGCCTGAGGCTTCTGTGAGAATGGAGGATTTTGGCCTTTCTAATTATACAGATCACTGGTGGAGAATGGGACATACACAACAATGGCCATTCCTCAGGGATGGCGTTAGTTCCTGAAAGGGGAGCTTCTTTTAGTGGAAAGATAGGATCCCTTCTCTGTCTATACTCAGATCCACACTAGCTCTAAGGAAGAGATTTAATAGTGGAAGTTATAGCCTAGTCTTGTTGCTACTGTGTGGGCTCAGGAACTTTAGCTTGGGGATTATAAGGGGGTGGCAGCTCAGTTTCCTCAGAAGGCTCTGTAACGACAGGGGGTCTTGAGGTTTTCCTTATATCCCCTTCCTTTTCTAGATTTAAATCTGGCCTAACTAGGAAGATGTGACAACCTGTCTGTATTGAGCATGCTTTTAGCCATTGTGGCAGGCATATTGTTAAATTTAGCCATTGATCCATGTAGGGGAACTGGTCAGGGTAGCCCAAATTCCAGACCATGATATTCCAGACTGCACTGACCACCTGGGAATTAAAAGTTCCAGTCCCGGAGATGACGATAGAGTAATGGCAGGGTAGGAAACGATACCAATAAATCTCCCCCAAAACTCAACAAGATCTTCAACCAGAAACAGAAAAACCTATCCTTGGAGCCTCCAGATGTTTCACAATACACCCGAAGGTATGGTCGAGTGAAAAATTGGCTAAATATATAACCAAACCCCGAAAAAAATAGGGAGTAAGAAATGCTCCGCCTTCCTCACTAACCTAAACAGGGCGGCTTTCTCTGGGAACTGTGAATATAAAAACTGAGGCGGGCAAAGGGGGTGAATAGATCCAGGCTGCGGCACAAACGGCCGAACCAGGCTGTGGCATGGATATCCAAGCCGAGGAAAAACTGTTCCTGTGGCAACCTGGGCAATACAACCTAACACTTGCGCCAAACCGAGACAAAGAAAGACAAGCGGGGCAGCCATTTTACCCGATTTCCTAGTTGGCGTGCACAGATAGCGGGCGAGAGATTTCTTCCAAAGCCCCAGGAGTGGGTGCCCGTGTTACCCCACAGAGAGGCAGAGTCAGAGGACTTTGTGTGGGCCGAAAGCGGAATCTCTGGGCAGCCCCAGAGCCCTGGGAAAGCCGCACATGGGAGGGAGCGAGAACTAATTCCAATGGTGGAACTTTTCAGTGCTGGTGGGGGTTTCACTCAGTGGCCAGGAAACGTGGCCAGCCTGATATCCTGGTCTGCGCACGCAGATAGCAAGAGATTCCTCCAAGTGCCTCTGCAGTGCGCGGCCGTGTTATCGCACAGAGGGGCAGAGTCAGGGGCCTTTGTGTGGGCCAAAGTGGAATCTCAGGCCACCCCAGCGCCTTGCAAAAGCCACGCATGGGGACAAAGCTAGAGCCAATTCCAATGCTGGAACTCTTCCATGCGGTTGGGGGTTTCACTCAGAGCGTGAGACTGCTAGCTGGATATCCTGGTCTGCGCAGATAGTGAGTGAGACTTTCCTCCAAGCACCCCAGGAGTGGGCGCCCGCCTGTGATACCGGACAGAGTGGCAGAGCCAGAGGTCTTTGAGTGGGCAGAAACCCCACCTGATTATGCTAGCGGCTCTGACTGACTGAGCCTTACTCAGAGCCCTGTGCTGAGTGAAAATAGAGTGGGGAGTTGCCAGCTCTTTGAGCCTCTTACTATCCAGGCAGAGGCAGCAGCAACCCCATAGCTGGATTATCAGGCTACTAATTGAGGAAGGAAAAACTAGGAGAGAGGCTCCAGGAACATGGACTCTCTCACTGTCGGAGCCTATAAATGCTAATGAGCCTCGACTGCCAACGAGACTGAAGCAAAATACATGACATCGCCATAGAGACTTATCAACTGCAAACCTCTACCTGAGCATGCCAAAGGGGCAGAACCCGGGGTACAGAGTCACCGACCAGGAAGAGGGAGAGAAAAGAAAAAGCAAGAAGATAACCTCTCAAAATCAAGAATAATCTGCAGACTTTATAACCTATCCCATTTTATTATATTTGTTCGTTTGTTTCTCTTATCTTCATTCTTGATATTTTTTATCCTCCTCCAATTTGGCCGATTAAGTCTCTGAGGTCTTACTCTCTCCTCTCCTTGAACTACACTACCCATAAGTGTTACATCTCCCATTATCTTTTCTTTCCTCTTCCTTTCTCTCTATGAGGGTTGCACTCCAAAACTCTTAACTCTCTCTCTCTCACTCTCCTCTTTTTTCTCTTTTCTTCTTTTAGTGGTTCCCTCTTTTTTTCTCTCACTCTCTTTCTTTTCTCCCTCTATATTAGTTTCTTCTTTTCTCCTTTACATCTCCTCTCATTCAAACCTCAATAACAAACAAATTCTATTATCTGGGACTCAAACTTATGTTTGTGGCATTTTGGGGGGTTTTTACTTCACCTTTTTAACTCACTAGCAGTGCTCCCATCCCTGGCACTCCATTTTATCTAGTTCTGGTTCCACTAAATACAATAGTAATTTTTTAATTTCCCCCCCATTTTTTTGTTTCCCTCTTATTGCTTTCATCATAACTCTTAGTCAACCAACACCTAAAAGCAAATCATTTTATTCTTGACCCAAATTTTTTCCTTATTTGCTTTTTTATTTTATTTTTCTTTATTTCATTATTAATTTTTTTTAAAAAAAAACTCTTTTCGATTTTTTATTTTTTAACTTTTTATTCTTTATTAAATCTCATTAATACTATCAACAAAACCACCCTCAGATGCCATTAAGGAAGAGAAAATTGAATATTATGGATACAAAAGAAAGAGAGTTAACAAGCTAGATGAGGAAAAATCTATGGAGAAAAAATTTAAGATGTTGGAAACCTTGGAGCTAAATGACAGAGAAATCAAGATAGAAATCCTAAAAATCCTCCGAGATATACAAGAAAACACAGAAAGGCAATTTAGGGAGCTCAGAAAACAACTCAATGAACACAAAGAATATATGTCCAAGGAAATTAAAACTATAAAAACAAATCAAACAGAGATAAAAAATTCAATTGACAAGCTGTAAAATGAAGTAACAAGCTTAGCTAATAGAACAGGTCAGATAGAAGAGAGGATTAGTGAAATAGAAGACAAGCAACTTGAGGCACAACAGAGAGAAGAAGAAAGAGACTCAAAAATTTTAAAAAAATGAGATAGCCCTACAAGAATTATCAGACTCCATCAAAAAGAATAACATAAGAATAATAGGTATATCAGAGGGAGTAGAGAGAGAAAATGGAATGGAGAACATACTCAAACAAATAATAGATGAGAACTTCCCAAGCCTGTGGAAAGAACTAAAGCCTGAAGTTCAAGAAGCAAACAGAACTCCGAGTTTTCTTAACCCCAACAAACCTACTCCAAGGCATATCATAATAAAATTGGCACAAACCAACAGCAAAGAAAAAATTCTCAAGGCAGCCAGGGAAAAGAAGAATACAACACATAAAGGAAAGCCCATTAGATTATCATCAGATTTCTCAGCAGAAACTCTACAAGCTAGAAGAGAGTGGACTCCAATATTTACAGTCCTGAAAGAGAGGAACTTTCAGCCACAAATACTATACCCATCAAAGCTATCCTTCAAATATGAAGGAGAAATAAAAATATTAACAGATACAGAAAAGATGAGGGAATTTATCATCAGAAAACCCCCACTCTAGGAATTACTAAAGGGGGTTCTCCAATCAGATACAAAGAACAAAATAAAAAAAAAAACAGAGTCACAGCACTGTCTGGTTGACTCAGCTGTAGAGCGTTGGCCTAGCGTGCGGAGGACCCGGGTTCTATTCCGGGCCAGGGAACACTAGAGAAGCGCCCATTTGCTTCTCCACCCCTCCGCCACACGCTTTCCTCTCTGTCTCTCTCTTCCCCTCCTGCAGCCAAGGCTCCATTGGAGCAGAGATGCCCCAGGCGCTGGGGATGGCTCTGTGGCCTCTGCCTCAGGCGCTAGAGTGGCTCTGGTCGCAACATGGTGACGCCCAGGATGGGCAGAACATCGCCTCCTGGTGGGCAGAGTGTCGCCCCATGGTGGGCGTGCCGGGTGGATCCCAGTCGGGTGCATGCGGGAGTGTGTCTGACTGTCTCTCCCTGCTTCGAGCTTCAGGAAAATGGAAAAAAGAAAAGAAAAAAAACAGAGCCACAAGTAAAAGCTCCAAGAAGAACACAATAAAACCAAATTTAAACTGTTACAACAACAAAAAGAAAGGGGGAGAGAAGATGGAGATTAACAGTAGCAAAGGACGATGGAGTGCAAAAGTACTCACAAAATAGTTCGCTACAATGAACAGGGTAGGAACCCTTTTCATTACTTAAATGTAACCACCATTGAAAAAACTACCACAGAAGCACATGAGATAAAAAAGATAGCAACAGAGGCAAGATGTATGGAATACAACCAAATAAAAACAAAAGATAGAAAAACAAAAGAGAAGGATCAAACAAGACACAAAACTAACAGAAAGCAAGATATAAAATGGCAATAGGGAACTCACAAGTGTCATTAATTACACTAAATGTAAATGGATTAAACTCACCAATAAAAAGGCACAGAGTAGCAGAATGGATTAAAAAAGAAAATCCAACTGTATGCTGCCTACAGGAAACTCATCTAAGTAACAAGGATAAAAAAAAATTCAAAGTGAAAGGCTGGAAAACAATACTCCAAGCAAATAACATCCAAAAAAAAAAAGCAGGCATAGCAATACTCATATCTGATGATGCTGACTACAAGACAGCAAAAGTACTCAGAGACAAAAATGGCCATTTCATAATGGCTAAGGGGACACTGAATCAAGAAGACATACAATTCTTAATATATATGCACCAAAACAAGGAGCACCAAAATATATAAGACAACTACTGATTGACCTTAAAACAAAAATTGACAAAAATACAATCATACTTGGAGACCTCAATACAACACTGATGGCTCTAGATCAGTCATCCAAACAGAGAATCAACAAAGACATAGTGGCCTTAAACAAAACACTAGAGCACCTGGATATGATAGACATCTACAGGACATTTCATCCCAAAGTGACTGAGTATACATTTTTCTCCAGTGTACATGGATCATTCTCAAGAATTGACCATGCGTTGGGCCACAAAAACAACATCAGCAAATTCAGAAAAATTGAAGTTGTACCAAGCATATTTTCTGATCATAAAGCCTTGAAACTAGAATTCAACTGCAAAAAAGAGGAAAAAAATCCCACAAAAATGTGGAAACTAAACAACATACTTTTACAAAATGAATGGGTCAAAGAAGAAATAAGTGCAGAGATCAAAAGATATATATAGACTAATGAAAATGACAATACGACATATCAGAATCTATGGGATGCAGCAAAAGAAGTGATAAGAGGGAAGTTCATATCACTTCAGGCATATATGAACAAACAAGAGAGAGCCCAAGTGAACCACTTAACTTCCCACCTTAAGGAACTAGAAAAAGAAGAACAAAGACAACCCAAAACCAGCCGAAGAAAGGAGATAATAAAAACCAGAGCAGAAATAAATGAATTAGAGAACAGAAAAACTATAGAAAAAATTAATAGAACAAGGAGCTGGTTCTTTGAATAGATCAACAAAATTGACTTACCAAGGAAAAAAGAGAAAGAACTCATATAAACAAAATCCAAAATGAAAGAGGAGAAATCACCACGGACACCGTAGATATACAAAAAATTATTGTAGAATACTATGAAAAACTTTATGCCACTAAATTCAACAACCTAGAAGAAATGGATAAATTCCTAGAACAATACAACCTTCCTAGACTGAGTCAAGAAGAAGCAGAATGCCTAAACAGACCTATTAGTAGAGAAGAAATAGAAAAAACCATTAAAAACCTCCCCAAAAATAAAAGTCCAGGCCCTGACGGCTATACCAGTGAATTTTATCAAACATTCAAAGAAGACTTGGTTCCTATTCTACTCAAAGTCTTCCAAAAAATTGAAGAAGGAGCAATACTTCCAAACATATTTTATGAGGCCAACATAACCCTCATACCAAAACCAGGCAAGGATGGCACAAAAAAAGAAAACTACAGACCATATCTCTAATGAATACAGATGCTAAAATACTAAACAAAATACTGGCCAACCAAATACAACAACATATTAAAAATAATACATCATGATCAAGTGGGATTCATCCCAGAATCTCAAGGATGGTTCAACATACGTAAAACGGTTAATGTAATACACCATATCAACAAAACAAAGAACAAAAACCACATGATCTTATCAATAGACACAGAAAATGCTTTTGATAAAATACAACACAATTTTATGTTTAAGACTCTCAACAAAATGGGTATAGAAGGAAAATATCTCAACATGATAAAGGCCATATATGATAAACCATCAGCTAACATTATATAAATGGCACTAAACTGAAGGCTTTCCCCCTTAAATCAGGAACAAGACAGGGTTGTCCACTCTCTCTACTCTTATTTAATGTGGTACTAGAGGTTCTAGCCAGAGCAATCAGACAAGACAAAGAAATAAAAGGCATCCATATCGGAAAAGAAGAAGTAAAGGTATCACTTTTTGCAGATGATATGATCCTATACATCGAAAACCCCAAAGAATCCACAAAAAGACTACTAGAAACAATAAGCCAATACAGTAAGGTCGCAGGATACAAAATTAACATACAGAAGTCAATAGCCTTTCTATATGCCAACAATGAAACAATTGAGAAGGAACTCAAAAGAATAATCCCCTTCACGATTGCAACAAAAAAAATAAAAT
This sequence comes from Saccopteryx bilineata, assembly GCF_036850765.1. Classification (NCBI taxonomy): domain Eukaryota; kingdom Metazoa; phylum Chordata; class Mammalia; order Chiroptera; family Emballonuridae; genus Saccopteryx; species Saccopteryx bilineata. The sequence goes on along the minus strand of NC_089502.1, from coordinate 83,439,850 downwards.
ACTTAGGAATAAACATAACAAAGAATGTAAAGGATTTATATAATGATAACTATAAATCATTGTTAAGGGAAATCGAAAAAGATATAATGAGATGGAAGAATATACCTTGTTCTTGGTTAGGAAGAATAAATATAATCAAGATGGCTATATTACCCAAAGCAATATACAAATTTAATGCAATTCCCATCAAAATTCCAATGACATTTTTTAAAGAAATAGAGCAAAAAATCATCAGATTTATATGGAACTATAAAAACCCCGAATAGCCAAAGCAATCCTAAAGAAAAAGAATGAAGCTGGGGGCATTACAATACCTGACTTCAAACTCTATTATAGGGCCACGACAATCAAAACAGCATGGTATTGGCAGAAAAATAGACACTCAGACCAATGGAACAGAATAGAAAGTCCAGAAATAAAACCACATATATATATAGTCAAATAATTTTTGATAAAGGGGCCAACAACACACAATGGAGAAAAAAAAGCCTCTTCAATAAATGGTGCTGGGAAAACTGGAAAGCCACATGCTAAAGAATGAAACTGGACTACAGTTTGTCCCCTGTACTAAAATTAACTCAAAATGGACCAAAGATCTAAACATAAGACCTGAAACAATTAAGTACATAGAAGAAGACATAGGTACTCAACTCATGGACCTTGGTTTTAAAGAGCATTTTATGAATTTGACTTCACAGGAAGAGAAGTGAAGGCAAAAATTAATGAGTGGGACTACATTAGACTAAGAAGTTTTTGCTAAACAAGAGAAACTGATAACAAAATAAACAGAAAGCCAACTAAATGGGAAATGATATTTTCAAACAACAGCTCAGATAAGGGCCTAATATCCAAAATATACAAAGAACTCATAAAACTCAACAACAAACAAACAAACAATCCAATAAGAAAATGGGAAGAGGATATGAACAGATACTTCTCCCAGGAAGAAATACAAATGGCCAACAGATATATGAAAAGATGCTCATCTTCTTTAGCTATTAGAGAAATGCAAATTAAAACAGCAATGAGATACCACCTCACACCTGTTCGATTAGCTATTATTAGCAAGACAGGTAATAGCAAATGTTGGAGAGGCTGTGGAGAAAAAGGAACCCTCATACACTGTTGGTGGGAATGTAAAGTAGTACAACCATTATGGAAGAAAGTATGGTGGTTCCTCAACAAACTGAAAATAGTACTACCTTATGACCCAGCAATCCCTCTACTGGGTATATACCCCAAAAACTCAGAAACATTTATACGTAAAGACACACGCAGCCCCATGTTTATTGCAGCATAGTTCACAGTGGCTAGGACATGGAAACAACCAAAAAGCCTGTCAATAGATGACTGGATAAAGAAGATGTGGCACATATACACTATGGAATACTACTCAGCCATAAGAAATGATGACATCGGATCATTTACAGCAAAATGGTGGGATCTTGATAACATGATACAAAACGAAATAAGTAAATCAGAAAAAAAACAGGAACTGCATTATTCCATACGTAGGTGGGACATAAAAGTGAAAATAAGAGACATTGATAAGAGTGTGGTGGTTACAGTGGGGGAGGGGGGAAAGGGAGAGTGAAAGGGGGATAGGGAGGGCCACAAAGAAAACTAGATAGAAGGTGACAGAGGACAATCTGACTTTGGGTGATGGGTATGCAACATAATTGAATGACAAGATGCCCTGGACTTGTTATCTTTGAATATATGTATCCTGATTTATTGATGTCGCCCCATTAAAAAAATAAAATTATTTAAAAACAAAAACAAAAACAAAAAAAAGTTCCAGTCCCTGGCCATCCAACCCTGAAGGTGGGCCATACTTATTCACAGAGTGTCTTATGTTTTCCTTTTTACTATTTAATTTTGTACCCATGGTTATCTCCATAAGCTTCTTTAAAGTGCCTTAGAAGACAACCTAAGGGAGTATTTTGTGTAGTGGGCCCTCCTTGCATGTTTAGTGTCTTTGGCACCAGTCTGCAAAATTGAAACAATCTGGGAGAATGCAGGAATCAGCAAGAGAAGAGAGATAATAACTAGCAACCAGAATAAAGGATGTTTGACTATAAAGGTGTTAATCATCCCACAAAATCAAAGGCAGGAGCCAGCAAAAAAAGAAAATTCCTTCTGGGGAGCAATCAGACAGAGTGCCCTGAAGCCAGAGATCTTGAATCCAAGAAAAGAGATCTAGTGGGTCTGGGGAGCAAGGCCCATACCAAGAAATATCGTGACAAATTTTTCGGACAAAGAGAATCTATAGTACAATTTACCATTAAAGAATTTTTAATACTTCTATGAATTTTGCTTGTTTTATAACTTGTGGGCTTTAGAACAGTTTTCTCAGAGTTTCCTTTTTAGAGGTAACTCAACAGCTACTCAACCATCTGCTGAGTCTGCCTTGGGATACTTGTTATCCATAGTATAGGCTGGTCAGTACAAATCACTGACTAGGCTGGACCCAGAGATGGAAGAGGTTTCCCTCAGCTTCCAGCAGACAGTCACTAAACCATATGGAGTTTATAATTTTTTTTTCACTTTTGTATTCTCATTTTATGCCAGAAATTTCCAATTGAAATTATACTAGAGAGCTTCCTCACAAAGAGAACCTACAATACAGATATTTTATGTTTACACTTGATTTTAGGCACAGTTTAACAGAAAGGGAAGGGGGTGCCCTGTTAGGAGCCTCTCAGATGCTCACCTGGCTGTGACCCTCACTGAAGCTTAGGTGCCTCTTAGCATTGATGGATTGGTATAAAACCCCATCTAAGATAAGAGAGTGTCTGATATACCCTAAGCCATATGAGGATCATCATGGAAACACAGGTTGAAGCCCATTTAGACTCCATGGTTATTCACTGTGGAGCCACAAACTGGAAACTCAGGTGCAGGTACCAGTGATCCTCATTCACACATCAGTCACTCAGGGGTTCTCAGACAGAAACAATAAAAGCAAAGAATGAGATCTTGACATGAACAGACAGCACAAAGGTGTGTCAGGATGCCCAGAGCAAGATGTAACTTAGTCCCTACTATTTGCTTTCCCTGAGAGCACAACAAATGTCTTCCAGGGGCAAGAGGCAGGACCCAACTCTCCACCAACGTCTCAGCCCTGGAGAGTCTATTGAATGAGTTTTGATTCAGTTCTATCCTCCATCATAACAGTTTCAAATTGACTAGTCTAATATAACTCAAAATTCAGCAAAGCAAAAGATTTACCTTCTTTTCTTACTCCCTAAGGTCAGTCTTTACTCCTTGATTTTTCAGAATCTGGGGACTGGGGGGTGTCAGCTGGGAAGCTGTTTGAGACCCATAGGAAAACTGGAGCCCTGGAACATTTCAGCAGGCACCCCTACTAGAGATCCTGCAGGGTCATGAAGCCCTCCGGAGAGGTCAGCCAGTCTGGGTGTCTCTATTTGGTGACATGGGACACTGGCATCCCAGATGAGCTCCCAAATGTTATAAAGTACTGCAATCCATAGGTTACATAGAGACACCAGGCAGGTTACAGAAGAAATTTGAGGAGTTTATTAATTAGCCGGATAGCTAGCTACATAGGGCATGGTCCCAAATCATGTAGGTCCTCTTACAGTTCTGATCCTTCTTTTATACATAATCAAGTACTGGTTGGGGTGGGTAAGGAGAGGCAACATGATACAATAGTCAATTACTAACAAGCTTACAACATTTAGCTACAGGATTTATTAAAAGGAAAAAGTATTCTTACACATCAAGACCACAAGATAACACAGTAGTGATAATTGTTTTACATACCCTGCAAAAAATTCCCAAATCCTCTAGTGTCTACCACCCATCCCTGTTGCCACAACAAAATGCTTAGTTTAGGATAAGGAGAGAAGCTAAATAAAATTACCTTTGCTAAAAGTGTTTGGGCTAGCTTATTAGGAAACCCAATAAGCTAGTCCCGGCTTGCTTTAGTTTACAAGTTTTATACATATAAAGAATTTCAAAAGGGATGATTATTAGAAAACATATAAAATGTTACAAAATGCAGGTTTTTCAAGCAAGGGGAGTAGGCTCGTGATTCCTTTGTCTAGAAGTATACGTCACTCTCAGGACTCCAGGAGGGAAAGAAGAGTTGGAATTAGCATAGGAATTTTTAATTAAGATATGTAAACATTGTCTTCTAAAGGATCTTAAAGATGGAGAAGAGAAAGTTTTCAGAAAAATTTTACCTTCTTTGCTGTCTAGCAAGTAGTGGTCTCAGTCCTTCCAGAAAACTATGATTAGTTACTGAATAACTTTTACCCCTTTAATCTCTTTTCCTATTTTTTTTTCTTTTCAGAGAGAAGGGGTAAGGAGACCTGACTCTTCTTTTTAAAATACTAATGTTAACAATTTTTGCAATTCTTTAGCACCTTATTATACAGTGATCTCACAAAACTTTTGCAAGTGATGCTGCAAAGAATCATGGAGCCGAAGGAGCAACCAGGACTGTAATGACCTGCCATCTGCCATTCCTTATTATTGTCAGGATCCTGACTCTACTTCTGGTCATAGGACTAGCAACAAGCACTCTAGCAGATTGGAATAAACTACAGAGACTGTTATTAACAGTCACTTACATATTAATAGTAGGATGTGCTGTTAATATAAACTGTTTTGGAATTTGTTGTCACAACTCCTTATAAAATCCTAATCAGACTCATCTTAGACTCACCCTGCCATTAAGTGTCCCTATGCCTTCATATACTAATTAGTGTTTTTAAACATATAGAGTAGTGCCCCATAGACTTCGGTAGAGTGAATAAGAGGGGGGAATGACATGGTTATAACTCCATGATGACAAAGCAAAATGCTTTACCATAATGTTTGTTACTTGATATACATCTTTGTTCTGCTTTTACTAATTCCACCTTTTTAGCTTCTGTAAATCTATTTCTGCATTCTGCATACCTTGTTACCCTTCCCAACCATGTGACCTCACAATCTCAAAAAACCTGCAGTGGGGGCTCAGACTTCAAATAATTAACTCCTCTGAGCCCAGTGACATAAGAAACTGGTTCTTGGCCTGACCTGTGGTGGCGCAGTGGATGGAGCGTTGACCTGGAAATGCTGAGGTCGCCGGTTCAAAATCCTGGGCTTGCCTGGTCAAGGCACATATGGGAGTTGATGCTTCCAGCTCCTCCCCCCTTCTCTTTCTCTGTCTATCTCTCCTCTCTAAAAATGAATAAATAAAAAAAAAAACTGGTTCTCCAACTATCTGAACATTGCTTGGCTTCTTGGGCATTTCAGTCTGTTACAACAAAGCATTTATATTTCTGATTGTTAGTCATATAAAATAGGAACAATATAGAAAAAAAAGGTCCTTGTCCTTAAGGAGGTTATTAACTAATAGAAAAAGAACGGATAAATCATCAAAATATTTAAATGTCATGTGAAAATAAATCTTATGGACACAAAACAAAATAAATTAGATAAGGAGTCTATGGCATGAGGGTGATCTTATTTCAAATAGGATAATCAGAGAAGGCTTTTTATATGTTATTTTAGTAGCTACTTGAAGAAAGTAAGGTATTTACATATGGATGTATTTGAAGTTAGAATGTTCCCGGTGGTGTGAACAACAAAAATTAAGGTCTCAAGGTAAGAGTGTGACTATAATATTGAAAGTAAGAAAAGAGATCAATTTGGCTGAAGCTCAATGAGTAAGGAAGATAAGATAGGAGTTAGAGTTGGAAAAGTAGCTGGGAACTATAATAAAGGTTATTGTAAGGACTTTGTCTTTTCCTAGATTAAATGAAAATCCATCAGAAGGCTTAGAAAAGGATAATAGGATCTGACAAGGTCTCACTATTTAATATGGTGATTCTGGTGTTTCATTCAGGAGAGGCTAAAGGGAGTCAAAGATTTATATAAGGAGACTAAAAACCCTAGCAAAAGATCACTGGGAGTTGGACCATTATAATAGCTGCAGAGATAATGGTGAAAAGTTTCAAATATATTATTTGGAGGTTTTTGCCCTAGGGAAAGAAAAACTGTAGTTGTTATTTACTGAGATATGTAAGATTTTAGGAGGAACAATTTTTTTTGCATGTTGGAAGAAGGTGAAGATACAAATTAAAAATTGGCATTACTCATGTTAAGGTTAATATGTCTAAAATTTTGTAATCGTATTATTCTCTATTAACCTTGGAAAAACTCTTGTGATACTGAATATTAGCTTTTTTTAACCTTACAAATCCTTAAATCATTAATTCTTTATAATAATATTAAATATTTACTGTTAGTTTTGGACCAAATTTCTTTTTGTTTTTGTTTTTTTACTTATCATGTGGAACTCTAAAGTGCATTTCTTTTAATTTTGGAAGTAATAATAAAACTCTTAATTTGGAAATGGTATAAAACTTAAAACTTTATTAGTGTTTGTGGTATTTTTTCTGTTACTATATTTACCTTTGCAATATCAATTTTATAAGTTATCTCATGAATTCCCATATATATATAAAATAAGAATCTCAAGTAATCTTACTAGGCAGAGGTAACTATAATTTTTTAATATATTCTCATTACTCCATAACTTATTTACAACTAACACTCATTTATTATGAAGTTATTATATACTAGATACTGTACTAAATGTTTTATATGGATTGGCTGTTCAAGTCACATAACAAAATTTTATTTTTCAGAGTTCTTGCTTGAAAACAAACAAACAAAAAATTTGCTAGTTTGATCATTTAAAAATTTAATAAAATATATTAGTTTTAAGATTCCCCAGAAATGTTAGAGAACCAAGCTGTGTACAAACAAGATAGTACCTAGAATTATAACACAGAGTTTTTCTAGTAGAAATATCTCCATTGTCCCTGATAATCACAGGCAATGCACTTTGCCCCACCAATTCTTTTAGCACTAGGCACTGAGTGTTGCCTTTGAAATGTTTTTATCTGTTTTCTGAGGAGACCTATTGATGATAATTCTTCCTCAAATTGAAGAAGTGTATCAAAAGTTCTCGGCAACCAACTTCTAGAAAAGTCCATGTGTGAGATAGTACAATACCAGCGTATTATTTTTTACATATTTAAATTTACAAATAATAACAGTACAAGTAATAGAGCCTAAACTAATAAAACTAACATTTGATAAGCAAACATAAAGAAAAACTTTGTTATTTCTCCAAAACTTCATCCAAATACTTGTCACTTTTTATATTTGCATTACAGCTCCTATAATCCTATCACAATCTATCTCAATGATAGTTTGGGAAGGTTGATACAAGAATTAATCCTTTTTGAAATAGTGAGTAAAAGGGAAATAATAACAACAAAATTTTTTTGGCCTATCCAAGCACAAACACAAGACATTGTATGAAATCTATGCTGGCTCAGCTGGTGGCAACTATTGTGGTAAAGTAACCATACCTCAATTCCATGGGTTCACATAGAGACACCAAATCCAGATGAATTTTGAAGGGTTTTATTAAAGGAGAAAATTTGTTAAATATGCCAGCCACATATGACTAACATGGGGCATTTGCAGAACCAAATTGTGTGTGTCAGGCACAGCCCTTGTGGCAGGTTGTATATCTTTGCTCTCACACACACAGGTTGGCAGGAAAAGGAGGAGGGGGATGGGACACAATTCATTGGCAAGCTTACAACATTTTTCTATAGGATTTGTAAAAAACACTTTTACACATCAAAACTTATAAGGTAACACAATAGCAAAAATGTTATTCTATATATTAAAATGTATTCCTAAATTTTCTAGTGTTCAATTGCCATTCCTTTGTTTAGAGATATGTACATCAATTATATGTTTTCAGGAGGGGAGGGGTAGTTTCCATGGTGCTAGGGGATAAATGCCTGCAAATCACTCATCAAATAAGAAAAGATTTTTTCAATATCTCTCTTCCTGCACCTGGCTAGCTATTTACCTGTTTCCTTACAGGTGTGAGGGGAAGGGAGGGAATCTAAATCTCCTTCCCCTCTTCACTTACAATACAATGCTATCAGCCATCCTGAGTTGGTGCAAATCACACAAGTATAGAAATTATATTTACAAAATGTCTCCTGTATGCCTAGCCCAAATTAATAAAATGCTCTTTAAGCTTCCTAGTAGAAGGGAGCCTCCTACACAGTATGTTTCTGCAAGCCAGGAAATTTTTATATTTCTTTTCCTCCCCTCCTCAAAGGAAGGACAAGACAGGAAGCCTGAACTTTCCTCCTAAAATATCAATATTAATTTTTCAGCTTTTAGGTACCTTACCACACAATAGTGTTATAAAGTACTGCACTCCAGATTCTGAAAGGCACCATACCTCACTTCATCGAGTTCATGTAGAGACACCCAGTCCATATAAATTTTGAAGAGTTTTATTAAAAGAGGAAATTTTAAATATGACAGCCACATATAGCTGACACAGGGCATCTGCAGGCTCAAATCATGCAGTCCCCAATACATTTCAGGGGTTGTTTATATACTGTTGATTACACATGGGCAAGAGGGAGCATGACATTATGACACAATTATTAACAAGATTATAACATTTGTCTAGGGGATACACAGAAACATTAAGACTTTCAAGGTATCACAGTCAAAAATATTTACAAATCTTTCAGGGTTCCTCTTCCCTCACTAGCCTAGAGGTATTTTATTCTCAAGATCCCAGGAAGGGGGAGGAACTACAATCAATGCAATTGATATGTAAATTATGCCTTCTATTGAAAGATGTTTCTCAGTTAACCTTTATTTTAGATTTAAAACTAAATAACTTATTGTTCTTGTATGCCAGAAACTTCTACATTCTTCTCCTTCCCCTCCCAAAAGGAGAAACGATACAGAAAAGCCTGACCTTTTCTCCCAGAATGTCAATATTAATTTGCAGCTTTTTGGTACCTTACAACAATTCCCACTGTTTTTAGTTCTTAAGTCAAATCCTTGACTTAATTTACTGAAGGGAATGAGCCTGTTGTCTAGGGATATTAACTTATAACATGTAACAGATATTAAACATACTATTAATAGCAATACAGTTCACTAAAGAAACAAATATTACTGATTAATTTCCTACAGACTGTACAATTTTCTTTTGCAATTTATATAAAACTAATTGGCTTTTATAACAATTTTCTTTCAGTCAGAACTCTTAACTTTAAAACTTTTAACTTTTAGTGACAACTAAGCTGGTTTTCTTTTTACACTAGTTTCCCTTTTTCTTAAGTCTGATTAAAAAGGGAGACTCAGTAAGTTTCTTCATGCATTCTCGATATGTAGATCAACCAGCTTCTAGTTTGTGGTTGGAGTAGGGCACTCCATTTTTCTACCTTAGCAGCAGTGGGAGTTGTCAGGATCACAGTGTGTGTACCCGTCCCTGTGAGAGTCAGTCTTTGGGTGATGTACTGGATCTCTTGGTAATGTTGGAGGTGCCTCTTAGACAGTCTTTTGAACAGTTTGTTGAGAAACCTGTAAATTCTGAAAGTACTTAGGGAAGGTGTGGTTACATTTCTTTTACTATTTGATTTACGCATTTTATTTGTCCTGAAACTTTTGGGTGCCTATGGGCACAATGTAGCTTCAAATTAGCTTTTGGTAGATGAATATTGAGTTCCTTTCCTACTAGCTTTGAGACTATGGATATAAATGTAGGTCCAACACCAGAATGGGCAAGCTAAATCTGAAAAGAATTCTACACAGTAACTTTTTAACAACTGTCAATTATTTTATTAAAGTCTATTTTAAACATTTACCTGGGAAAGCCTTTTTCCTGTTTGTTTTATAATTTTCTTATTTTGCGTAGTGTTCTACTTGGACACAAACTAAATACTAAGATATTATGCCTTCTGCAATAGATTCTAAGTTTGGTTTTTCTAATTATTCTTTTCCTGTTTTCAAATATCTTTTTCTAATTGGTTTTGAATAAACTGGTGGCCATAAGGGTCCCAAGACCCCACTGGTTTTGAGTGGCATCTTTCTATCTATTTGAATTTCTATGTCCCAATTTTGAGGCAGACTGAAAAAATATAAAACAAACAATAAGATTCAAACACTTAATGTTAACAAATATTATAACAAATGTCTTAATACAATAAAGCGACTAAAACCTATTAGATTATTAAACAAAACAAAGTTCTAACTAATATAATAGGATCCAAAATAAAATTCTTACAGTCAACAAATGTTCTTAACACTTTAACATAATTTCACTAAGTCTATGTTGACACTATTGCTGCTTTGTATTATTTACAAATGTAACCTAATTTCTATTTCAGTCTGAGAAATGTTCTAAAGAGCATGAGTATTCAGGAAAAGTCTACAAGGCACTGGAACTGTGGTCACATTTCTACACTTTGAAGCTAGAGTCTTAAGTCCTAATAATTAATGTTTTTAGCTGGAATAAGGAGCAGGTCACAGCCTAAAATAGGCATGGGGCATTGAGACAAGAAGAATAAAGGAGATACTATACATTAAACAAAGTGACAGAAATTAGATTGTTAACACCTACAGTAGAGATCTTCGAAGGATAAATAAAACTTAAATATTCAGGCAAGGCATAGTAAATGGCCCTCGTCTTTACAAGAAATAATATCAGTTTACTTGCTACTTGAAAGGAGTTCCCTAGGCTCATAAATGGTGTTGTGAGTTGGGGCCAATGGTCTTGGGCACCTCTAATCCTTTAATGGCAGGTCTCAGCAGGCTGGGCAAGGTCAGGTAACAGGTAGCTGGAAAGGGTTGTAAGAGATTGAACCCTCCCTTAGAGAAGCAAAGGGGAAGCTTACCTTCTAGTGTCCCTTTTATTACAGCAAAAACATGTACCCCGGTAGGGCTGAGAAGCCTGGCAGGTCTCAGTTCAATGACCTCTTTTTCTACTCTTGAAACAGGGCCCTGATGAAATCCTATAAAGCCCCTTTAGGGCATTGGAGCTTTTAAGGGTATATGCCAAAAGCTGGTATTTTTCTGATCTCTTTTGGGTTCCACTTGCCTTTTCGGTTTTCTTTCTTGGTCATTATAGACCTTAAAAGACATGCTCAGAAGATCTTGCTGAGGGGCACAAGGGTCCTTTTCTGTCTATATAACTTTTGGAAAAAGACAAAAGCATAGTTGTTAGCTGAATCAACTCAAGAAAAACAGGTTTTGGTGTCTCCTTTAGGATTCCAGAGTCTCTGCTGAATAATTCAGTATATTAGCATTCAAAAGAAATTTCCAACAAAAAGCGTGATAAAATAGATTTGTAGTAGTTTCAGGATATGACTCTTTTTCTTATATTACTTAGCATTGAAGAATATTGTTTCAAAAATGATAATAAACTAAACACTACATAAAAAGGCATTAACAATTCCTAATATTTAAACCATGTTTTCAATATTACAGGTCTATAAAATATCAAATAGAAGAATTAACAAAAAGCCTTTAAAATAACATATACATTTTAACGTGGAAAATACTTTTTACACAATAATAGGGGGACAATAAGTCAGTATTCCTAACCCAGTGGTCAGAAAACCTATTAGTTAATAGAGCCAATTTTAAATTTTAACTACATATGTAGGCACCTTTTCTACTGAGGCAGCACCCACACCTGGCACTCCATTGGAGAGCTATACCTAGGAGGGCAAAAAGGCCTTATGTGGCCTGCGAGCTGTTTGCAAATGGCAGTTTGCTGACCAGAGTTCTTAGGAAAAGGGGGAAAATAAAGAGGCATTCAACATGCCTGTACCTCTTTGCACAACTCAAGGGCTGACTGAACCGTAGCCTGGCCAAGTGCAGGATGGCAGTAGTGGTGAGGCTCTCAGCTTAGTCCCAAAGCAATGCCCATCTTTTCAGGGCTTCCATTCCCTTCTCCTTTACCGCTGGATTAGGGACATGGTTGCCATGCAAGAGGTGGTGTGGATGGGCAAATGTTTAGACCCAGCATTCCCAAAAACTAAGCCAACTTTTATTCCCTTCCCCCAGCAGATGTTTAACTTTATTTCTTACAATAAAAACAACAAATAAAAATAGAATTTTTATAAATTTACCTTTCTAACAGTGGGCTGCTTTAGCCTATATGAGGTTTCCAATTTTTCCTGCAATTCCTTGAAAATTCATTTTTACAATTTTTACTATTATGGCTAATGCAGTAGGTCTCCTTTATGAACTCTATGCCTTCTACATAACTGAGAATATTATAGAGGACCCAACACCCCCTTGGCCTGCAGGAGAGTGTTGAAACGTTTTTTTCTAATTTGTTACACCAATGGAGGGCAACAAGCCACTATCCCCAATCCATGGAGGGCTTAGTTCTGATCATTCTATGTCCTCTAATCCTATTACTCATGATTTTATTACACCTTCTGGAGCTGCAATTTAATTTTAAAAACTGCCAATTAACTAGCTAGGTCCACACCTATAGTTTGTTAATTTCAAAATTCTTTTTCTTTCCTTTAAGATTTTTCTAAAGCAAGGTTCTAATTTTTAATACTATTCCTACCCTGTATTTTCTATATGGGCAAACTTCTTTTGGTTAGTAGGAGGATATTTGAAACTAGTTTCTATTCTATATTTTTAATCACCTTACCTTTTCTCTATTGCTCATTCCCCTCCCCGCCATTCTGCACACAGCATGTCTCAGCCCTGCTTTCTCTCACTCAAACTGCTTACTTGCCAGCCCTTTGGCTCTAGCGGCTGGAGAAAAACTTTCAATTTGTGGGTTTTACTTTTCTTTCACCCCCTCTCCTTCAACAGAATCTAAACTAACCTCCTCATAATCCTTCTCAAGGGTAGCCATGTCCTCACATGCCTTGGAGAACTCTCCTTCCTCCTCCAGGGGTCCCTTATTCTTAGAAGAGTTTGTCTCTTGGAGTGCTGCTACTATTGCTTTAGTTATCCTTTTTTCCTATTTTTGACTCAAATTTTGCATGACCAAGAAGACATGGCACCTACTTTGTACTGAGCATGTTTTAAGCCTCTGTGGTGGATTCATTGTTAAATTTAGCCACCGGTCAATGTATAGAAACTGATTTGGATAGCCCAGGTTCCCAGTTACTATATTCCAGACTGTCTTTATTATCCAGGGATTAAAAGTTCTGGTTGCTGCTACTTATTACAAAACTGAAACTTGTTTCTAGGAGAATCTAAGAATTAGTGCACTAACATGAAAGATAAGACAGATAATTAACTAGCACCCAGAATAAGAATGTGTTTGACTATAGAGGTATAATTACACAAGACAAGGTAAAGAAGGCAACAGAAGAGAATAATTTCTTTCAGAGGAGAGACCTAACAGGGCTCCCGAAGCTAGAATTTGAGAACAAAGAGAATAATAGTTCATCATTTAAGATTGCTTTTTCGTAAGAAGCTTCCAATTTTGACACAAAAGATTCAAGCTGGGCCTTAAAGCAGACACATTTAGACATTAAACAAAGAACTTATACACACAAATCAAGGAGTTTAAATAAGTGTGCTTTACTTATTCTAATTTTTTTGGCAAACAAAGACAAAGTTTAATAGACAAGGGAGGAGTTCCCTCAGTGGAGAGCACCACACTCCTGATGCTGAAAAGTACTGTGCCTCACTGACGAGAAAAGTCTCCCCCTGGTGTCCTTTCAGGTGCATGCAGTTGGCACTAGAGGTTCCTTTAAACCAGGGTTTTCTAAACAAACACTTTTAAAAACAAAGACTGAGATCTTGACAATACAAAGAATTTTCTGGAAATCCAAAGTGAGATTAATCAATCCAAGTTTGCTCAGCCTCTACTGATTCAGTGTGATGCAAAACTGACTAATCCTGGACCCATAAAATTCCCCTAATGTCCTCCCAGATTAGAAAACAATTGTCTGCACTAAATGGCATTTTACTGAGAGGCCAACTAAATACCTCCAGAAGTCCTGGGCAGGATGAAGCTCCTACTAATACCTCTCTTAGAGAAACTGAAGTATCTGAAGGCCTGCTGCAGAACTGGTGGGCCTGGTCCACTTGGTTCCCACTAATGTCCTTCTCAAGTAAGAGCAGATATCCCTGAGTCCCTGAAGCAGGATCCAATTCCCACCAATCATCCCTCCAGAGTATAACCAGATGTTCCCCAGCAAAACCCAAGGCAGGACCACTAAAACTCCCCATCGATGTCTCAGTCTTGGAGAGTGTACAGTGAACATATGATCATGTTTGATCTATTTTGTAATACCCACTATAGAACAGAAAAGCAAACATACAAGGAAAGCTAGCATTCAGTGAAGCAAAAAGAGTTGCTTTACCTACCTCCTTGGTTTTTTTGCCGAATAATCCAAATTGTCAAATTTGGAAACTGGGGGTGTCTACCAGAGAACTGTCTGGACCCCACAGAAATACTGGGAGCCCTGAAACCATGTCAGGTGGTGTGCCTCTTCTCGAGATTCAAGTGGTGCCAGTCAGCTCAGCGGAGAGTCCATCCAATTCGGGGTGTCTTGATCTGGTGATGTGAAACACTGTATCCTGGACAAGCCCTCAAATGTTATAAAGTATTGCACCCAAGTATCTGAAAAACACAATATCTTACTTCATCGAGTTCACATAGAGACACCAATCCAGATAAATTTTGAAAGGTTTTATTAAAGGAGAAAATTTTAAATATTCTGGCTACATATGACTGACACGGGGCATCTGCAGGCCCAATTTGTGAAGTCCCCAATACATTTCAGGGGCTGTTTATATACCCTTGATCACACATGGGCAGGGGAGAGCATGACATTATGACACAATCATTAACAAGATTATAATATTTGTCTAGGGAATAAACAGAAACATTAAGACTTTCAAGATAACACAATCAAAGATATTTACAAATCTTTCAGGGTTCCTCTTTCTTCACTAGCCTAAAGATATTTTACTCTCAAGATCCCAGGAAGGGGGAGGAATTGCAGTCAATGCAAGCTGGTGTGTAAATTCTGCCTTCTATTGAAAGAGAAGTTTCTCAGTTAACCTTTATCTTAGATTTAAAACTAAATGACCCATTTTTCTTGTAAGCCAGAATCTTCTACATTCTTCTCCCTCCCCTCCCGAAAGGAGGAACGGGACAGGAAAGCCTGACAGGAAAACCAGACCATTCCTCCCAGAATATCAATATTAACTTGCAGCTTTTTAGTACCTTAAAACAATAGCCAGTGGTAATACATGCTTACTCAGTTACTGAACAGAGATACCATAATGAACAAGTAGTGGATTGACTCATATTTCTAGCCCTAAAATTTAAGAATTATCACTTACTTTTTCTATGACTTTGAATAAATTACTTAATCGATCTCTCAGTTTCTTCTTCAATAAAATAGGGATATAAAGAAAATAACTAGCTTATAGGACTATTGTTGTGATCATATGACATAATATATGTGTCACCCTTTACATGTAATTTACATCTGATGTATCAGATTATCTGTTTGGCTGAGAGGAAGGCAATATACTAGTAAATTGGGAATATAACAGAAACAGTAGCCAAATCAGCAATTGCTGCATACTGCATGATGAGTCTATTCCAGGGTCTCGAGCGGGAAATGGTATGAAATTGAATGAAAGATAGAGACTTAAAGATATATACAGAATGGATTCAGGAGGATGCCACAGCTCATTGCCAACAATCACTACTGTTTGAGCTGTAAAAACGTGGCCTTCCACAGAAAACATCATTCTTTATTTTTGTTGGTAAGGTGGGCTGTAAAGCCAGCAGCCAGGGCCACAGTCAAAGCAGCCTGGCTCATGCAAGTTCGCATTGTATTCGGACAGTCGGTAAAGAAACAGCGGAGCCAAAAACTGATGGGCCTTCATCTTTAATTCTAGCTTGCACCCGGTGGGCAAGTAAAAATACACACTGGGCTCCAAAACCCACTCACATTCAGTGCTCACAAAGCTACTGACTTATCCGAGTTTCCTAGAATCAAAGGTTTCTAGCTCACCAGACTTATTCTCCTCAGTTCCCCATCTCCTTCCTTATCCCAGATACAAACACTACACAAACTGGCATCTCACTCAGCACTCCGCCATCTTGGCTGCTTCTCCTGGCCTCCTCCACATAGCCTCCTTCTGCTCTCTGCTCTGCTGCTCTCTCCTCTAATGATAATCTCAGGAACCAAGAGAGCAAGCTCCTATTCTGCCCCTATTCTATAGTGTAGAAACCCAAACCTTTAATCCAATATACAAAATAGGGAAGTCTCTAATACAAAGTCACTTCTCTGAGGCATGATTGGATTGTACCACCCCACATCAAAAAGGGTGGGAAAGGCTTAATCCTAAAACCAAGCCCCAGGCTACAAGGATTCTGCCTGCCTTTAGCCCACCGCCAACACACATTAATATCACCTGGGCAACGGCCTCCACGTGGGCAGCGCCACTTTAACAAAGTGAGCATAATACATTTTATCTGCCCAACATGGGCCATTAGCAATTCAATGATGTTTCTGAGGTAACCCAAGAATACATCAGGTGCAAAAAAAACCCCACCATCTTACTAGTTTCCAATCCTTCCGGGGGGGGGGGGCATGGGCAGGTAGAACAAGCAGAGAAGCACAGCCCTTCATTAACTTAATTAGGCAGGTGAGGTGGGGGGTTAGACTCAACACCTCTGTCCCCAAAATCCAGACTATAAAATACCCTGTTGGCTTATTTGGTCCCCAACAAGCAATAATGTAGAAGTCTCAACATAGAGCTTTTAATATTTATTTTATTATACATAACTTTAGCAAAAGATTATACCTGTGTAAAACAAGAAAAAATGCAAGTAAAATAATTTTCTAATAAAAAGATACACTTTATATTTTATTTATTATATTTGTGTTGCTTATAATGGTAAAGCAATATTGGAGTAGCTACACACTGATATAACGTAAACATTATAATGATAATTATGTCTAGTCTCAACCAAACATCTATTATATTCTAGGTAATATACTAGGGATCTTGCATATATAATGTCACATAATCTACACTACAATTTTTCAAAGTTATGATATTGAAGATCAAACAATATATTTCTTACCCCAAAACACACAAATTTAAATAACCATCTAATTTCTATATTGCCATGTTAAATCAAGCACTTACTGAACAAACATGTAATCTCTACTTTTTGCCACAATGCATTCCTTCAAAATCCTAGGCAAAGGAAATCATTATAAAGTAAATTTTATTTTCCCAAAAGATCAATGCTATTATTAGAGGTTATACTCATAACCAACAACATGACATTGAATATATTATATACCATATTTCCCCATGTATAAGAAACACTTTCTTTTCTAAAAAATTTGGGGTCTGAAAACTGGGTGTGTCTTAAACTGTAGTTGTAGATTTTTTTACTTGCCTCTTCTGCTTTTATGTCCTTGTTTTTAAATTCACTTTTGTAGATTGTTTTACTTGCATTTTCTGCTTTTTTCATGATTGTTGCCTTTTTTTTCAAATTTCAGGCCCCCAAATTAAGGTGTATCTTATACATGGGAACATCTTGTACATAGAGAGATGTGGTATATGATCAACAGCATCACATAAAAGCAAAGGTACTAAACCCATAAAATGTTCTAAATTTAATAGATATAATTTATATATGTGATGAGCAATAATGTTCCTTCTCTTTTTTGAATGTAGAAAGAGTTTTTGAAAAGATTTTGAAAGGATTTATCTCTTTAAGAAAGTCCTTTGAGAAAAAACTAAAACTCTTTCTCACTTGATAAATATTTCTTTGTTTACAGAGTCATTTGGAATTATTCTACTGATTATTATCTTTAAAAATATTAAAACAACTAGTGTTAAAGGAAACAAAGAAAAAAATAACTTTGATGTGATCCAGAAAACCTACATTCTGGCCTCATCTCTATTAGCAATTACCCAAGCAGTAATGTTTCTTCCCTGTATTTAGTTTTTCTATCTCTGTGAACACACTAGATTGGGTAAATTTGAAAGGCCCTTCAGGACTATAACTTCCTAGAACCTAATAATAGAATATCTAATATTTCTTGTCTGTTTTAAATTGTTGGAGAACAGAAATTTTCTGAATTCAGTTCTGTTGACTATTGACCTTTGATCTACTCTTAACCCAGCACTAAGTAACAAAGGGAGTATCTCACAGATTATATCCTTTGCTTAGGTGATAACAGTAGTAGTTATAGGCACATAATGCATTATGCTATAGTGAAATCAAAAAGTATCTAGAAAACCTAGATTGAAATCCTGTTTCTCTAATTCCTGACTGACATTTAACTCAGTAACTTAACCTCTCTGAAAATAATTTTCCATTGGTAAAACAAAGAGGATGATTCTTTTACTGCAAGGATATATTAAATATTAAGTGAGATAATGTGTTCAAAAGTCCTATGTGTAGCTATATTTTTATTATAGCCATGAGCTAGTGTAGAGATTTTAAACCCAGGACATTTTCAAAACTTGTTAATGAGCCAGTTTCTAACATGGCCATGTGCCTGGACTAAGGCAATTAGAATTAATATAAAATAATTTTTAAAAATAATTTTGAAGAAATGATTTTAATTGTTTAACTGCAGATAATAACAACATACACAAATAGAATTACAGATGTTTATCCAGCAATGATATGAATAGCTTTTTTTTAAAAAAAAAAAGGTGGAAAATGCTATAATGTTTGGAAAATTGAATGTGCCATGTCCAAAACCACATTTATATTTTTAATAAAAAGTGTATATATTTATGTTGTGCAACATAATAATTTGACATGCATATTCATGGTAAAATGGTTATTATAGTCAAGCTATATAATTACTATTTTTACTACTTTTATGTGTAATAAAAGCACTTAAAATATATTCTCTTAAAAAATTTCCAGTATTCAAAACGGCACTAATAAGGTCTCTACACTTATATTAATCCTATGTAACTTAAACTTTGTACACTTTAAGAAAGATTTCTCCATTTTTCTTACTTTCTTACTCCTAATAATTAATGTTCTATTTTTGCTTAAATGACGAACAAACACATAGCTTATAAAAACTAATGGGATGGAGCAAAAGCAATACTAAGAAGATTTATGACCATAAAAAAAAAAAATTTCAAACAACCTAACTTTACTTTCAAGGAAATAATAAATAATTAAATAATCAAAAATTAGAAGAAGAGCCTGAACAAGCAGTGGCACAGTGGACAGAGCATTAGACAAGGATGCAAAAACCCCAGGTTCAAGACCCTGAGGTAAACAGCTTCAGTGTGTGCTCATTTGGTTTGAGAAAAGCTCATGAGCTTGAGTCCAAGGTCACTGGTTTGAACAAGGGGTCACTCAGTCTGCTATAGCCCCCCCCAGTCAAGGCTTATATGATAAAGCAATCAATGAACAACTAAGGAGAATAAAGAGCCACAACAAATTATTGTTTCTTTTTTATTATTAAATTTAATGCAGTGACATTGATAAATCAGGGTACATATGTTGAGAGAAAACATCTCCAGATTATTTTGACATTTGATTGTGCTGTATACCCCTTCCCCAAGGTCAAATTGTCTTCTGTCACCTTCTATCTGGTTTTCATTTTGCCCTCCCCTCACCCACCCCCTTTCTCCTTCCTGGCCCCATCCCCCCTCCCCCACACCCACCCCCATTGCCATCACATTCTTGTTCATGTCTCTGAGTCTCATTTTTATGTCCCATCTATGTATGGATTCATATAGTTCTTAGTTTTTTCTGATTTACTTATTTCACTCTGTATAATGTTATCAAGGTCCATCCATGTTATTGTAAATGATCCGATGTCATCATGCCTCATGGCTGAGTAGTATTCCATAGTGTCCATCAGAGGACAAGTGGATTAAAAAGCTTTGGTACAAATTATTGTTTCTTATCTCTCTCCCTGCCTGTCTGTCTGTCCCTGTTTGTCCCTCTCTCTGTCTCTCTTTGTCTCTGTGACAAAAATAAAGTTAGAAGAAAGAAAATAATAAATATCAGTAGAAATTAATCACATAGATCATTTTCAAAGAAGAATAACCAATGAAACTAAGAGTTATTAAAAAGAATAAAAAACATTCTTACCTATGCTGACTAAGAAGAAAGAAGACTCAAGAAGATAAAGTCATAAATAAAAGAGAGAGGAGACATTCAATGGATGCTTGAGAAATGGTGAGTTTCATAAGGGACCATATGAACAGTTATATATGAAGAAATTGGATAATTTGAGCAAAATAGATAAATTACTACAAACACACAATTTACCAAGATTAAATCAAGAAAAAAATTGAAAGTCTAAACAGGCTAGTAACAAATAAAGATATAAAATATTAATTAGAAATCTCCTAACAAATAAAACATAGGACCAGATAGATCCATAGCTTTTTTTTAACCAAACAGTTAGAAAAGAAATAATATCAATCTTCCTCTAACTCTTCCAGAATATGGAAGTAGAGGGAACAATTCCAAACTCATAGACAGAAAGTAAAAGGATGAAAAAAATATTTTATGAAAATGGAAATGAAAAAAAAGTTGGGGTAGCAATACTTATATCAGACAAAATGGACTTTAAAACAAAAGCTATAGTAAGAGATAAAGAAGGTCACTACATAATGATAAAGGGAGCAATCCAACAGGAAGATATAACCAATATAAATATCTAAAAACCTAATATAGGAGCACCTATATATAAAGCATACTTTGATGGATATAAAGGGTGAGATCAATAGCAATACTATAATAATAGGAAATTTCAATACCCCTCTAACAATACTAGATAGATCCTCAAGAATGAAAATTTAAAAAGAAACAGCAGACTTAAAGAACACACTAGATCAACTGGATTTAATAGATATTTTCAGAACCTTTTATGCTAAAGCAGCAGTATATACATTCTTTTCAAGTGATCATGATACATTTTCTAGTATAGACCACATGTTAGGGCACAAAAGAGGTCTCAACAAATTTAAGAAGATTGAAATTATATCAAGCATTTTCTCTGATGACAACATCATGAAACTAAAAATCA
Source organism: Saccopteryx bilineata (assembly GCF_036850765.1). Lineage (NCBI taxonomy): Eukaryota > Metazoa > Chordata > Mammalia > Chiroptera > Emballonuridae > Saccopteryx > Saccopteryx bilineata. The sequence continues at coordinate 83,418,944 of NC_089502.1, read as the reverse complement.
ACCACAACAAAAAACCTAAAAAATACTAAAACACTTGGAAACTAAATAACATGTTATTAAATAACAAATTAGTTAACAACGAGATTAAAGAAAAAATAAAAAAAATTCCTAAAAATGACTGATAATGAGCATACATGAACTCAAAATTTATAGGATGCAGCAAAAGCAGTCCTGAGAGGGAAGTTTATAGCATTATTGGCATACATTAAGAAACTAGAAAAGGTCAAATAAACAACTCGATCTGCATCTAACAGAACTAGAAAAGAAAAAGCAAGTAAAGTGCAGAGTTAGTAGAAGTAAGAAAATTATAAAGCTCAGCATAGACATAAATGATATAGAGGCTAAAGGACCAGTACAGAGGATCAATGAAACCATGAGCTGGTTCTTTGAAAAGGTAAACAGGATTGATGAACCTTTAACCAGACTCACCAAAAAAAAAAAAAAAGGAGAGGACTCAAATAAATAAAATTAGAAATGTGAATGGAGAAGTAACAACTGACACAACAGAAATACAAAATATGGTAAGAAAATACTATGAAGAACTGTATGCCAAAAAAATTAGACAATCTAGATGAAATGGAAAAATTTCTTGAAACATAAAAGCTTCCAAAAATTAATCGGGAAAATCAGAAAAACTAAACAGACCAATTATAACAAATAAGATCAAAACAGTTATCAAAAAACTCCCAACAAAGAAAAGTCCTGGGCCTGATGGCTTCACAAGTTAATTCTACCAAATATTCAAATAAGAACTAACACCTATCCTTCTGAAGCTATTTCAAAAAATTCAAAAGAATGGAAGACTTCCATGCACTTTTTATGAGGTGAGCATGATTCTGATTCCATAACCAGGACAAGACACCACAAAAAAAGAAAATTATAGGCAAATATCCCTGATAAATTTAGATGCTAAAATTCTCAACAAAGTATTAGCAAACCGGATCCAGCAATATATGAAAAAAATCATATATTATGATCAAGTGGGATTAATTCTGGAGAGGCTAGGCTGGTATAATATTCACAAATCAATCCATGTGATCTATCACATAAACAATAAAAAAAAGAAAAACCATATGATAATTTCAATAGATGCATAAAAAGTATTTGATAAAATCCAGCACCTATTCAAACTCTCAGCAAAGTGGGAATATAGGGAATGTACTTCAACAAGATAAAGGCCATGTATGACAAACCCACAGCCAACATCATACTCAATGGGCAAAAATTAAAAGCAATCCACTTATGATCCCAATTAAGGCAGGGGTGCCCTCTTTCACCACTCTTATTCAACATAGTTCTGGAAGTTCTAGCCACAGCAATCAGATAAAAAAAAGAATAAAAGGCATACAAATTGAAAAAAAAAAGTAGTACTATTTGTATTTGTATATTATGTGATATTTTATATAAAAAACCCTAAAGTCTAAGTCAAAAAAATACTGCACTTAATAAATAAATTCAGCAAAATGGCAGGATATAAAATTAATACTCAGTAATCATAGGCATTTTTATACACCAACAATAAAAGAGAAATTAAGAAAACAATCCCATTCACTATTGCAACCAAAAAAATATTGTATCTAGGAATAAATTAAACTAAGAATATTAAACACTTGTACTCTGAAAATTATAAAAAGTTCACCTAATAACCTAATGACAAACAACCAAAAGAAAGCCTGTACTGAAACACATAGCTTAAAAAAAGAAACAGAAAAAAGAAATATGGAATACCATCAAACAAAAACAACTGACTGAAACACTAAAAAGAAGCCAAGCAGACACAGAGCTACCAGAAAGTAAAATATATAATGTCCATAGGAAATCTTCAGTCATCAATAATTACCCTAAACATAAATGGACTAAACTCACCAATAAATACGGAGCAGCAGATGTGATCAAAAAGCAAAACACAGCATATGCTGCCTTCAAAAGACATATCTAAGCAGCAATGAAAAAAGTAGACTCAAATTAAAAGGTTGTAAAATAATTCTCCAAACAAAAAATATCCAAAGAAAAGCAGGTGTAGACATACCAATATCTGAAAATGCTGACTTCAAGACAGACAAGGTTACAAGAGACAATGATGGACATTTTCTAATGATAAAGGTGGCAATGTATGAAAATGACATAACACTTCTTGATATAGTTGCACCGAATCAGGGAATGGCAAAATGTATGTCAGCTACTAAGAGATCTTAAAATAGACACAGAAAAACAAACAAAAAAACACAGAATCATACTTGAAGAACTCTACACAGCATTGATGGCTTTAGACAGATTATCCAAACAAAAAATCAATAAAGAAATATTGGCCTTAAATTACACACTAGAACAAATAGACAATAAACATTTACAGGACATTTAATCTTAGGACATCAGTTTTTAAATTATTTTCCAGTGTGCATAGTACATTCTCAAGGATAGACCACATGTTTGGCCACAATACTAACACCAACAAATTCAGGATGATTAAAATTGTACCAAGCATACTTTCTGACCATAAGGCTTTGATATCAGAATTCATCTGCAAGAAAAAAGTAAATAAACCCACAAAAAGATAAAAATTAAACAACATACTTCTAAAACATGACTGGTCAAAGAGAAATAGAAGCAGAGTTAAAAAAAAATAGAGAGAGACAAAAGAAAATGAAAACACAACAAATCAAAAATTCTGGGATTCAGCAAAAGCAATAGTAAGAGGAAGATTTATATCATTATGTCAAGAAAAATGAAAGGTGTCAGTTAAACAACCTATTATCATATTTTAAAAAAATTAGAATAAGGAGGGATGTAACTTAAAGTCAGTATAAGAAAGAAATGCCATCTCTTAGTTAACTTTTATTTTAGGTTTAAAACTAAATGACACGTTGTTCTTGCAAGCCAGAAACTTCTACATTCTTCTCCCTTTCCTCCCCAAAGAAATGATGGGACAGGGAAGCCTGACCTTTCCTCCTAGAATATCAATATTAATTTTGCAGCTCTTTGGTACCTTACTACAAGGGGAAACCATATGTTGGACAGGCTATGGAGAAAAGGGAACATTATTTCACTGCTAGAGGGAATGTAAGCTGGTAGAACCTTTATCAAAGAAAGTATGATGATTCCTCAAAAAATTAAGAATAGAATTACCATATGTCCCAGCAATGCCTGTCCTGGGTATCTATTCCTAAAACTTGAAAACATTGATATATAAAGACACATACACTCTCATTTTTATTGCAGCATTGTTCATAGCAGACATGGAAACAACCAAAGTGTTCTTTGATAGAAGATTGGATAAAGATGTGGTGCATATATACAATTGAATACTACTCAGCCATAAGAAATGATAACCTATTGCCATTTATGACAACATGGATGGATGTTTAGAATATTATACTGACTGAAATAAGTAAATCAAAAAAGCTAAGAACTATGTGATTTCACACATATGTGAGATATACAACTGAAACTCATTGCTATAGATAAAGGTGAAGTTACCAGGGGGAGGGAGATATTTTATGGATTGGTGCAGGGCAAGGGGATAAAGAGGGACAAACATATGGTGACAGAAAATGATTTGAATTTTTGTGATGAGTATACAAAAAATCAACATTTCGGATGCTATGGAATTGTCTATCTGAAATTTATATACTCTTATTGATCAATGTCAGCCTTATAATTTTAATTTTCTAAATAAAAAAATTATGATATGTAAGAAACTCATGCAACCCATTTTTATCAAGGAAGTCATATAAATTACCAACTATATTAAAAAATGTACACAATTGCTAACCATCGGGAAAATACAAATCAAAAACATAATGAGCTATAATCTCACACTGTCAGTTTGGCTATTATTGAAAAATGGGTAAAGATTACAAGCATTTGTGAGGATGTACAGAAACACAACTCTTGTATACTGTTGGTATAAATGTAAATTGGTGCAGCCATTTTGGAAAATAGTATAGAATTTCTCAGAAAACTAAAAATACAGTTACCATAAAATCCAGCAATCCATCTTCTGCACATCTAGAAAAAGAAAACAAACTCAGTAATTTAAAGAGATATCTGCACTCCCATATTTAGTGTAGCTTTATGTACAGTAGCCAAGAAATGAAAACAATACAAGGATCAAGAGATGATTGAATTAATAGAATATAATATATTTACATAACAATGGAATATTATTTAGTCTTAAAAAAAAAGAGATTTTGCCATTTGTAACAATAAGGATGAACCCAGTTGACATTATGCTAAGTTAAATCAGTATGACACAAAAAGTAAAAAGGTGATAATCTAATTTTTACATGGAATATTTAAATGTGGAAGGTTAAAAAGCTGTCATCTGATTTTGAAGTTATCAACATAACAAAGCTTCATTAAATTCTATTACTATTATATTTATCAGTTTCTGTTAATTCACTTAAAATATGTGATAAAATTATAAATTTAGAAAGGACCATAGAGGACGCTTGATACAATGAAGCTCTATACTAAATGGTAATAAAGCCCATAGGTGGCTTTAAAATTTACAGCTTTCTGGGGTCAAAACCTGGATATTATCAGTTAATATATAAAGTATAGTTGCTGAGTCTGTATGTTTAAAACTATCTGTGGAATATTAATAAACAGCTATGAGTGATAACCAGTTAAATCTCTTATTTTACAGAGATAAATATTGAGATCACAAAATAGGATATTTAACAATGTTCTTTTCATACTTAATTTTTTGTTCTTTCTGTACTACAATAAGGCAAAATAAAGTGTTCAAATTGGTGGTACTTCCTTTAAGTCAGGAACATTTTGGGAGGTATCCTGGTCATATATTCTGAACTTAGGTTTATGTTCTCATAAATATGATGTGGGCCATTTACCAGAGCTAAGGCCATACATACAGTGTTACTTTGCCAAGATGTTAACAGTGTAAACTTACCTGTGCTTGGCTACCACATCAAAATTGAGCAAAATGCCAAGGAGAATTGAGATTAAATTAAAGTAAATTGAGAGTAAATTAAAGTCAAGGTAGTCAGAAACTGCTGGGAAGTCAGTACAGGATACTAGAAGAGGAAATCTGGAGGCAATTTTGGATATTCCCTTGGTATCTTGTTGTGATTCCATGTTTCTAAGTCATGGAAAAATGATACAGTAACTGCTTGATGAACAAGAAAATGTAAGTAAAAGATCATCTTGCTTTGCAACCAAAAAAATAGTAGGTTTATAAGCAGAAAGTTTCTCTCATGACTGAATATATTTATAACAAGTGTAATAACAATATTATGATAAACTATTTCAAAAGATCATGTTAAAACTCATAATTTGAGATAGGTTTTAGACTGGTAGTTGTAGGTACCTATTTCTTGAAATGGGGATACATTTTTCCATTTTTAATTCTAGTTAAAATCTTTCTGTGTTAGTTTCATCTTGTTGAAACTCTCATCTACAAATGACTGTGCTATTTTTATTAATTTTGAAATGCTTGAAAGTTTAGGGCCTGGTAATTTCAGGAATTGGATTGTAAGTCTAACTTTGCCATGAGCAAACTTTATGACTTGCAGAAGTGTCTTTTTTCCAGACTGGTTCTAGTAAGAGATAATCCCAAAACACCCTTCAAATCTAAGAGTCAGTGAGTGCAAAAAATACAGGCAGAAATAAAAATAAGATAACAGCTTGCATGTGTCATGGATGCTGTGGAATAAGGAGTTATACTAGTACATCTTTGAGAATCAGGAATGAAAAAAACAAATAATGTATAACTATGCTTCTCTTTCTTTTTCCTCCCTTCACCTGCAAATATCTTTCCAGCTCTATTTCTGTTCTTTGAATGCTGTGTCTATTAATTCAAACTTTGTCCCAGAAATTATAAGATTTTGCTAGAGTTTTAGATTTCAAACTAAAGATATGGAAAGTTGTTGAGACTTAACATAAATTTTAGCAACAGATGATTGCAAGTCCTTTGGTTGATAGTGGTAAGGAAAGAAATATAAATCTGAAAAATAGTGAAGAGTTGCACTCACAGTAATAGTATGTGATCACAGTTAAACATGACAAAGCTATTCTGTTTTCTTCTCACATTATTCAATTACAGTCCTAATGCTCAAAATATTACTGTTGATTCTTTTGTCTAAAAAGTTAAGAATGTTATTTATGGGTGATTAGTTTTAGGGGTGGGGTGAGAGGAATAACAAACATTGTGTTTTCTTAGAGTTAAAATGTCTATGGAAATTTGTTAGCATTCATAGAGAGACAAAAATAAAAGAAAATAAGACATTAGCAACCCTCATAATCCTTCTAGAGCAGAGTTAGTCAACCTTTTTATACCTACCACCCATTTTTATAGCTCTGTTAGTAGTAAAATTTTCTAACCATCCACCAGTTTCACAGTAATGGTCTTTTATAAAGTAGGGAAGTAAGTTTACTTTATAAAATTTATAAAGCCAAGTTACAGCAAGTTAAATCATATAATAATAATTACTTACCAAGTACTTTATGTCAGATTTTCACTATTTGGAAGAATAAATCTTTATGAAACAACTTACTAGAGTTAAATCTATTTTTTTTATTTATAATTTGGTTGCTCCACTACCACCCATCATGAAATTTGGAATGCCTACTAGTGGGCGGTAGGGACCAGGTTGACTACCACTGTCCTAGAGCAATGAAAGGCATGTGAAACTTTATGCATAGTAGCATTTTAAGCTCAATTGAATGCATGTATAATTTTTGAACCTTTCATTTAAAAATTATTTGAAAGCCAATGTACAAAAGTCTAAAGAATACGCTTGTGGAAAAACATGAATCATTTATTTTGCTATAATAGTTATATATCTTGTAATATGGTGTTTTTAGTGCTGTATCCTCAGGACATTGTTCAGGGAACACATGCGCACTGTATGATACATTGGGTAAAAATAGAGATTTGGGAATCATAACATTTTGGATTGAAATTCTTCTGCCACTTGATAACTATGCTAATTTGGGGAATTTACTAAATCTTTAGTTTTCTTACTTGCTTCTTATAAATGTAGTGTAAAATATATTAAAAATACTTTATGAAGACCATAGGTTATAATGCAAAGGAAAAAGTGTTAGTTGCAAGTCACTTAATTGATGAGCCAATCGGATCCACAAACTGGCCTTTAAGAAGCAGTATCTCTAATGTGATAATGACATTCTTTGAGGAAGATGGTTGTGATTATAACTTAGATGGATGACTTTTTCAAAGCATCCACCTTGAGGAGTATGGAATGGATTAGTTACTCAATGTATAGTACTGTTCTAGAAACTTTGTGGCTTAAAAAATTTAACTACAGATGTTTGAAATAGAAGTGAAGACTCTCTCTGTTCAGGTTTTTATTGTTTTATCTGAGTTCCTGTTCAGAATAAATTTGTCTTCAGAAAATCATCAGGACATTTATAGGCAATACAAATAGAGAGCTCATTAGTGAATGACAACAACTTGCCTAATGTTGGGCAAATAATTTAGAAAAAAATTTTATTTGATTTTGTTCAATTTATTGTTAAAAATGGCTGCTGCCAAAGTGAGTTATCACTGCCATGTGAAACTGCTAATTACCGTCCAGCTTGGGAAGTGGTTTTGTTATGCTAATGTGTGCTGGAAGAGAATTTTTTGCTTCAAAAAGTTTTAAGAAGAAGGAGAAAGGAAGTAGAAGGAGGGCAGGATTTTGCAGAGAAAAGAAGCAGCCAAGTTGGTGGGGTGCTGAAGGAGAATCCAGTTTGTGCAGAGTATGGGCAGAGAGAAGGAGATGAGAACCAGAGGGAACTGAGCTAGAGGAGGCCTTTGATTTTAGGAAAACCCAATATGTCAGTAACTTTGTGAGTGTTAAATGAGTGGGGTTTGGAGACCTCTGTGTGTTTGTGTTTACTTGCTGGCTGGGTGTGAGGCTAGAATAAAAGGTATGCCCACCAGATTTTGGCTCCATTGTTTCTCTACCATCTGTCTGAATCTAATGGGAACCTGAGCTTTTATGGCCGTGATGGCCAAGACTACTGGACCTACACCTAACTTCTTCAGTGCACTATCTCTAAGAATTCAAGCCTGCCTGGTCCTTGTGTTGTATTTTTCATTTATATTCACTGTAAGTTTTTCTTTTTATTTTCTGTTAAGTGCTTATGATTTGGCTTTGCATCATTTCAGTAAAATATAATTTAGTTCAGTCAGATTCATCAGTAAAAAGTTGACTAAAAATCTTCTTTTAATGCACTTTCAGAGAGTACGTTAAACTGGGCATATAAAAATGGGGTCAAATGGACTTGGGACTCTTTTATTTTCACAGGCGTTCTCAGTTGCAGCATTTGATCTTTTTCTCACCTTGTAGGCTGGGCCCTCTTGTTTGTGTTGCAGAGTATGGTGCAGGCATTGAGGAATGTCAGCTTTTCTTTTTGTCAACCCTGGTGAATTGGCTGCTGTAACTGGCTACCTAGAAATAAGTTTCATGAATCCTTTATCATTTCTTCCTTATGATAAAATTGTCTTTAGCATTTATTTTAAGTTAGCTGTGTTTTTTGTCAAGGGCATATCCTCACACACACACAAAATAAACATTCTTAGTAGCTAAGAAACTCAGTTTTGCAACTAAATATGATGTCACTCTGTAATAATTTTAATAAATTCACCTAATTTTCAATAGTCAGTTGATAATACATCTACATTTAAATAGGTAAAGTTGGCCTAATACATTATAGTTTCATCAAAATGAATGTCATAAATAGGTAAGGTACTAAAGAAATGATATTTATTGGTAGCACCTTGAATAGACCAGAGTTGTCTTAACTATAATTATTAAAAAATTTTAAAAGTTAAACATTGAAATCCTAATTTATCAAAGAAACCAGAGAGTTTCAGTAATCTTTTAGACTGTAGAGTATGGATTTATACTCAAGTCAGACTCCAATGTCCCAGAATTGACCACAACACAGTTCTTTAATTACATTCCTGCTGCCCTCTCTTTTCTGCTTTTGTATTTTGATCACTATCTAAAATTGAAATACAGTTTTTCACTTAACTTGCCTTTTTTAAAGGTAATGCCAGGCACAGAGAAATTTAAGTTTTTCTATATCCTGTTGAAAAAGATATATTTAAATGCCACAATGCACAAACTAAACTCTTGCAAAGAAACACAAAACTTACCCATGTCTCTGTAGTGTGAAAGAACTGTAATTAAAAAAGTGGTTCACTATTCCCAGTCCAGTAATCTGACAAATACATATTTTATAACTTTGGTATTTCATTTGGATTTTCATTATGTTTAAATAATTTTATTATTTATGAATATAAAATAAAGTTGATTTTTTTGTTCTTTTTTGCTTTATTTAATTAATTGTGTTTACATAGATTCTAGTGTCACCCCAAAAGCATCCCTGACCCCCTTATTCCCTTTAGCAAATCCTTTTCCCCCTCTAAACAAACCCTCCCCCATTCCCTTCAGGTTTATCCCATCCTATCATCCCCTTTCCCTCTGTCCACTTTTCCTCTGTTCCCTTTAATCCTTCTTCTGTCTCAATTCAGTTGCTCCGTTCCCATTGTTCCTTGGATTCCTCAAATGAGTGAGGTCATATGATATTTTTCTTTCTCTGCCTGGCTTATTTCACTTAACATAGTAGTTTTCAGGTCCATCCTTGTGGTTGCAAAAGATAATATTTCCTTCTTTTTCATGGCCTCATAGTATTCCATTGTATAAATGTACCACCGCTTTTTAATCTACTCCTTCACTGACGGGCACTTAGGCTGTTTCCAGATCTTTGCTATTGTGAATAATGCTACCATAATTATGGAGGTGCATTTATTTTTTTGAGTCAGTGATATGGTGTTTTAAAATATATTCCTAAAAGTGGGATTGCTGGGTCAAAAGGCAGTTCCATTTTTAATATTTTGAGGACTCCCCATACTGGTTTCCAGAGTGGCTACACCAGTCTGCTTTCCCACCAGCAGTGCAGGAGGGTTCTCCATTCTCCACATCCTCACCAGCACCCATTCTGTGTTGTTTTATTAATGAGTGCCATTTTGACTGGTGTGAGGTGGAATCTCATTGCGGTTTTAATTTACATTTCTCTAAAGATTAGTTATGTTGAACATTTTTTATCTGTCTATTGGCCATCTGTATGTGCTCTTTGGATAAGTGTCTATTTATTTGTTTTGCCCATTTTTTGATTGGATTGTTTGTCTTCCAAGTGTTGAGTTTTACAAGTTCTTAATAAATAATGGTTATTAACCCCTTATCAGACATATTGTTAAATATGTTCTCCCATTGTGTAGTTTGTCTTTTTATTCTGTTCTTTTTTTAATTTATTTATTCATTTTAGAGAGGAGAGAGAGGGAGAGAGAGAGACGGGGGGGGGGGGAGGAGCTGGAAGCATCAACTCCCATATGTGCCTTGACCAGGCAAGCCCAGGGTTTTGAACTGGCGACCTCAGCATTTCCAGGTTGACGTTTTATCCACTGCGCCACCACAGGTCAGGCTTTTTATTCTGTTCTTGTTGTCTTTAGCTGCACAAAAGCTTTTTAGTTTGATATAGTCCCATTTGTTTATCCTATCTTTTATTTCACTTACCCATGGAGATAAATCAATAAATATATTGCTGCGAGAGATGTCAGAGAGCTTACTGCCTAGGCAATGATGATACAATATTCATAAATTAATGTGATTCATCACATAAACAAAAGGAAGGAGAAAAAACAAACGATAATTTCAATAGATGCAGAAAAAGCATTTAATAAAATCCAGCATGCATTTATGATCAAAACTCTCATCAAAGTGGGAATACAGAAAACATACCTCAACATGATAAAGGCCATCTATGTCAAACCCACTGCCAACATCATACTCAATGGGCAAAAATTAAAAGCAATTCTCTTAAGGTCAGGAACAAGGCAGGGGTGCCACCTTTCACCACTCTTATTCAACATAGTTCTGGAAGTCCTAGCCACAGCAGTCAGACAAGAAGAAGAAATAAAAGGCATTCAAATTGGAAAAGAAGAAGTAAAACTATCATTATTTGCAGATGATATGATATTGTATATAGAAAACCCTAAAGTCTCAGTCAAAAAACTACTGGACCTGATAAATGAATTTAGCAAAGTGGAAGGGTATAAAATTAATACACAGAAATAAGAGGCATTTTTATAACCAACAATGAACTGTCAGGAAGAGAAATTAAGAAAACAATTTTCTTCACTCTTGAAACAACAACAACAACAAATAAAGTACCTAGGAGTAAATTTAACTAAGGAGGTTAAAGACTTGTATTTGGAAAATTATAAAACATTGATAAAAGAAATCAAGGAAGATACAAACAAGTGGAAGCATATATCATGTTCATGGTTAGGAAGAATAAAATGTCTATCATTAAAATGTCTATATTATCCAAAGCAATTTATAAATTCAATGCAATATCAATTAAAATAACAATTACATACTTCAAAGATATAGAACACATATTCCAAAAATTTATGTGGAAACAAGAAAGAACACAAATAGCCTCAGCAATCTTGAAAAAGAAGAATAAAGTGGGAGGTATCACACTTCCTGATATTAAGTTATACTACAAGGCCATTGTACTCAAAGCAGCTTGGTACTGGCATAAGAATAGGCTTATAGATCAATGGAACATAATTGAGGACCTAGAAATAAACTCACACCTTTACGGACAACTGATATTTGGCAAAGGAATAAGAGCATACAGTGGAGTAAAGACAGTCCTTCAACAAATGGTGTTGGGAAAATTGGTCAGCTACCTGCAAAAAAATAAAACTAGACCACCAACTTACATCATTCACAAAAATAAACTAAAAATGGATAAAAGACTTAAATGTAAGTCATGAAACCGTAAGCATCTTAAAATAAAGTTGATTTAAAAATATAATTAGGGCCCTGACCGGTTGGCTCAGTGGTAGAGCGTCAGCCTGGTGTGCAGGGGTCCCGGGTTCGATTCCTGGCCAGGGCCCACAGGAGAAGCGCCCATCTGCTTCTCTACCCCTCCCCCTCTCCTTCCTCTCTGTCTCTCTCTTCCCCTCCCGCAGCGAGGCTCCATTGGAGCAAGGATGGCCCGGGCGCTGGGGATGGCTCCTAGGCCTCTGCCCCAGGCGCTAGAGTGGCTTTGGTCGCAGCAGAGTGACGCCCCAGAGGGGCAGAGCATTGCCCCCTGGTGGGCAGAGCGTCGCCCCCTGGTGGGCGTGCCGGGTGGATCCCGGTCGGGCGCATGCGGGAGTCTGTCTGACTGTCTCTCCCCGTTTCCAGCTTCAGAAAGATAAAAAAAAAAAAGAAAATTCCCAGTCACTTAAAAAAAAAAATATATATATATATATAATTAGCTCAGAGCAGGATTCACTAAATTAGCCCTTCATGCATGAGCTGACTGACCTTTTTACAGGGAAGTATGTCAGTACCCATCTCAGAAGGACAAAATTTCAAGGCTCAAAGCTCCTCATATTGCATGTAATGAGAAACAAAACTCTTACATAATTGTTTTTAAATTAAATCCCACTAAAAGAGACAAAATGATAAAGCATTTATAATTCCTTTTCAGGGAAGGAAAGTATAACTCTCACCTCTACCACTATTATTTAGATTATTTTTTTTGAACCTAAATAATTTGCCGGACATTAGGCTAGTTGTTTTATTTATATTCTCCAAGTGGCCATGTAAGGTGATATTATTAATTTCATATTTCTTGACTCAGTAGTTCTAAATTCTGAAACATAATTTGCCATTCAGAAAAAACCAACCATCTAGTAAATGTCAGAAGTGACAATAAAAATACATTTTTCTGACTCTAAATTCCATGTGATGTCACCAGATTGTCACTATTTTACTGAATGAATTAAGGAGATAAAGAGTTACAAGATGAACTTATTATGCCCAGTTTTTTAGGGTACAGAAAAATTGTACAGAAAAGTTTAAAACTATGCTTACATTTTTATATTCCAGTCCATCAGTGTGAATTTATAAATGAATTCAGATGTCCTTTGCTAGTTTTGCACTCCTTGGAGTGTCAGGAGTTTCAGTTTTAAGTATTATAATATTTTTAAAAAGAGTTTCAGTTTTAAGTATCATAATATTTTTTAAAAGAAAACCCAACAATTATATCTCTGGAAAGAAAATAGAGTATTGTTTGTTGTTTAAAAAGGGTCATTCTTATAAAAACACTTATAGTCAGGCCCTGATTATTTTCACTTATTTTGCATATGACTTTTAGGGAAACCTTGTTTGTCCTAATAGGTTGTAAAAATGCATCTTCTACTCGCTATAGGTATATAATTATCAAGTTTATATTATATTAAAATTTTACATAAACTAGTAATGTCATTTAATGTAAATTAGTTGAATCATATGCCTTTGAACAACACTATGATTAAGGGCAACAACCCACCCCACCTCACGTACTAGAAAATCAAATGTATAACGTTTGACTTTCTCAAAACTTTAGTTGTCCCTTTGTATCCATGGAGGATTGGTTTTAGGACTATTATGGATACCAAAATCTGCGGATGCTCAAGTCTCCTGTATAAATCTCACAAATGATGTAAGTTCAGTGAGTGCATTTGGCCCTCCACATCCACACTTTCATACTGTGGTTGAGAAACAATACAGGTACTTATTAAAATAAATTCACATATATGTTGACCTGTGCAGTTAGTTCAAAACATGTTGAATGGTAAAATGTATACTTATTTATTTGTAAGTGCTCCTTATATTTTAGAAATATATATTTCTGTCTTTTAATCATATTGAGAATATTTCTTCAAGTACCATGTAGCTGTAATTTTTGCTTATGTTTGTTAGCATTTGTTCATTTTTGTTTTGTTTTTAATTATAGTTGACATACCATATTATATTAGTTTTTGATGTATAACATAATAATTCAAAATGTATATACTTTATGAAGTAATCATCACAATAAGTCTAGTACCATCTGTCACTGTACATAGTTATTACAATATTATTGACTATATTTTTATACTGTACCTTACATCCCCATGACTTATTTTATAACTGAAATTTTATACTGCTTAGTCCCCTTTCCCTTCCCACCCATCCCCTCACCTCATCTCCTTTAGGAACCATCAGTTTGTCCTCTGTATCTGAGTCTGTTTCTCTTTAGTTTTGTTTCTTTATGTTGTTTTCTAGATTCCAAGTACAAGTGAAATCATTTGGTATATGTCTTTCTCTACTGACATATTCACTTAGCATAAAACTCTCTTGGTCCATTGATGTTGTTGCATATGCTGAGTTTTTTATGGCTGAGATATCCCATTGTATATATACATGCTACATCTTTATTTATTCACTCTCAATGGACACTTACATTCATTTTTTTATGAGTTGCCTTGCTGAAAATATATATATATTTTTTATGGAGACAGTCATAGAAAGGGATAGATAGGGACAGGCAGAGAGAAAGGGAGAAAGATGAGAATTGCCAATTCTTCATTACAGAACCTTAGTTGTTCATTCACTGCTTTCACATATGTGCCTTGACTGGGGGGCTACAGCAGAGTGAGCAACCCCTTGCTCAAGCCAGTGACCTTGGGCTCAAACCAGTGACCTTTAAGCTCAAGCCAACAACCATGAGGTCATGTCTATAATCCCATGCTCAAGTCAGCAACCTTGCATTCAAACTGGTGAGCCTAAGCTCAAGCTGGAGACACCAGGGTTTCAAACTTGGGTCCTTTATATTCCAGTTTGATGCTCCATCCATTGCACCATGCCCTGATCAAGCAACCCTGCTGAAATTCTTAAACATTATATAGTCAAAAGTATGTATCATTTTAATATTAAATTTTGCTTAGGTATTAGGTTTCCAAAGGCCTTCTATAGCCTTCCAAAAATTATAAAACTATTCACTAATACAGTCTCTTACTCTAGTGGTTTAATATTTAAATTAAAGTATAATACTTTTCATCAATTATGAATATTAATATAAGATTATTTTGAAATATTTAAACAACATAAGGAAGTATAATGAAGAAGGTAAATGGACCACTAAAATAATAAAATTTAAAAGTTACATTATCTTTAAAATGTATTTTTGGAGGTTGTTGGGAAACAGCTGTTTTAGCCATACTTGCTTGCACTATGCATGATTAGTGCATGAGCATATGGCAGAGCCACATGTGTATAACCTATGTAAGGTGATGTGCGCTTTCCCTTAGCACAGATTGCTTGCCTACCACTGCAAAGGACTGTTTAGCAGATTACTTACTGTCACTGTGAGAAACAGTTTTCTCCTATTTGTTTTTCAGCCAGTGCAAGAACTTAATAAATGAGAATGGCCCAAATGCTTTCTGGCTCTGTTGTTTTCTTACTGTTTTCCCAAATCCAATGTCAATCTACCTGGCCTCTGCCACTGGCATTATATCTGGCATAGTGGCAGGATTTGGATCAGATACATATGGATCCACCAATGTCCTTGAAAGGTAGAATAGAGAAGTGACCATTCTTGAACATGTGGTTCCTGGTGGCTACCATATTGGGGACTATGGATTGGGTGTCTTTTATAGTCCTGCAAGAAGAAACCAAGAGCTCTCTGTAAGAAGCTGTGCAAGGTCAAAAGCTCTAGGGTGAGATGAAGGCTAAGTTCCTTCAGTGGCAAGGAAAGGAGTAATTTTTGTGAGTTTGAGAGCTCAGTGCAAGCTAGAAGCTGAATGCTGGCAGGGGCAATAGTTAGAGAAACAGCTCCAGTTTCAACACCTTCAGTTTCAGCTTTAGGCTGACAGCCAGCAACTGCAAGAACTGAAGTAATTGCTTAAGAAGGAGAGGCACTAAAAAAAAAAAAAAAAAAAAAAAAAAAAAAAAAAAAGAAGGAGCGGCACTTTTGCTGGTGGAGTGACTCTGAATCAGTGGTGGCAAGCATTTTCAACTCTTCTTCCTCTGAGGACTCAGAGTTCAACCAGTGGTCACCCAGAAGGTAAAAACCCAGCAACAAAAAGTACCTCAGGGGCAGGCAACCCCTCTCCACAAGTAGTTGAGTCCTCTATGGTCTGGCCCTATACCCAGACAGATTCAATGGAGTTAGGGGTGAAATTCAGGCAGAAATCCACTGAGTTCCTGTGAGACATATTGGTAGGTGACATCATGCTCTCTGGAACAGTGATGGAGAAATTAGCCACTATTATAACACCCTCCTCCTTGAAGCAGCATCTTTAGAATTGCCATAACAACCCAAGAAATCCTCCTACCTTATTATAATAGGTAGCCTGACCTATGGTGGCACAGTGGATAAAGCCTCGACATGGAATGTTGAAGTCACTGGTTTCAAACCCTGGACTTGCTTGGTTAAGGCACATACAGGAAGCAACTACTAAGAGTTGAAGCTTCTTGCTGCTCCTCCCTCTTTGTTTCTCTCTCTCTTCTATATAAAAATCAATCAATAAAAAAAATTTAGAATGGGTGATAGAAGCCATTTGTAAGATCTGGCAGAATGTTGGAAACTTGCCAGGGGCAGTGAATCGATGGCAGTTATATACTGAGCTTCAGCAGAACCTCCAGGAACTAGGTATAAGAAATGCTGCTTTCAATATGAGGTTTTGTGGGCCTGATGAGAAAATATTTATGGAAGAGATGATGGACCTTATTCTCTGTAATACCCTGTCAGTCCTTTTGGGGTCAATAGTAGCTATCTTGAGCCTTTATGTGGGGCAGCCCATCAACACTGTTCCACAGATGGTGAAAGATTTGGGGGCAGCAGAAGAAGCACAGTACCATAAGAATGTGCAAGCTACTACCAGTACTGACCTCCCCACCCAACTAACAAGAAAAATGGGCTTTTAAAGATTACTCAAGCATTGATGTAGATAGATTTGATTGTAGTCAGGGAAGATAAAAATAAATTAGATGGAAGGACTAATAGAGTTCTGTTAGAGTGTTAGCAGCAGCTTATGCTGGAACAGAGGTTTAAGCCACTGAAAAAGAAGAAAAAGGAGACTGCCGTGGCAACTGCAAAGAAAATGGCTGGTATTTATGTTCCATAGTTGCAAGATTATATGATGGAAACAGCCGAGATAGAGGAGGATTCTCAAGATCTGTTGTTCCAGTTTGAATAGGGAGAAGACTGAGGGACCTGTCTAACAGGGATGAGCAAGGGGAGGCCCATATGAAACTGACAATCCACTGGTACACTTCTAATGTTCAGCATGTATTGCCTTTAGGAGATAATAGGTGCTTTTGCAGCAGTTAAGAAAACTGTCAAGGTGGCACAGGCCTTGAATGTGTTTGACCTCAGCAGACCCTGTGAGCTTGGTGAAGGGTTTGGATGGAGCTTGTGACAATGAACAGAATGCTCATGAAAGGTGCTCTAGTCTGTTATCAAAGAGCTGTATGGCTAGTTGCCATGGACTTTCACAATGAGTGATTTGTACAGACAGCTGTGCTATCTATTATGGACTGATCATTAAGCAGTATAATGAAGTCTTTAAGCAGGAACTGTAACAAGAGGGGACACTAGCTCCCTTGCTGGATGGACACACCACATGTGGACAATACTACAAAAGACCTTAATGGGTGGCCCAGCACCTGTGGTGGCCCACCTGCACCACACAGCTGCTTTCATCCAATAGCAAAAATGCACCAAGGACACTTTTTTCAATGGGCATGGCCCTGAACTATATAGGTTTCCCACCTATGATGGCTATCCTTGTTGGCACTGTAGGGTAGGGAGTTAGAAGTGGGCCTCCAGTTAACTCCCTGGGCAACCCACACCTGGCTGCCTAAGGTAGAAGTGTCTCATCCCTTGGGTGTTCAGGGAGATGTCATTGTGAAGGACAACTTTGTAAATACAATAATTTTTGGTATAGCTTGTGCTTTTGCAAGTTCGTTGCTATAGTCTGTACTGTATCTGTGATGTAATGTACCTGACCCCACTCCTCACACAGGAATCACTGTGGAAAATATCTGTTACATAGATTATGAGGTGAGCAACCCTAAAGGGGTGGAATGTTGGGAAAACACCAGTGTTAGGCTTATTTGTTTGCACTTTGCATGATTAGTGCCTGAGCATGTGTCAGAGCCATGTATGTAAAGTTCATGTATGGCTATGGGTGCTTTCCCTTGATGTGGATTGCTTGCCTGCCACTCTGAGTGGTTATTTGGCAGATTGCTTGTCTGCCAATTTGAGAAGCAGTTTTCTCCTGCCTATTTGCTTGCTGGCCCTTGTGACTACCTCATAAATGGGAATGGCTTAATGCCTTCTGGCTCTTCAGTTCTTATACCATCTACCCAAATTCAATGTGACCCTCCCTGGCCTCGGCCACCAGTATTACAGATGTATCTTTGTTATACAGACAGTATGTCAGAGAGTGTATGTGTACATTTGTGTGTGTTGCTCCATATAGTCTGTGTATTCTGCCTTTCTCACTCCATAACAATATGTTGTAGTGAGTTTTTGTGTATTAATATAAATATTCTTAATTATCATTAATGGATTTACAGTACAGTGGTACCTTGAAATATGAATAGACCAACATACAAAGTTTTCTTAAGATATGAGCTGTGACTTGGTCCATATTTTTGTTCAAGATTCAAGCAAAATTTTGAGATATCAGTCGTGATTTGGGAAGCTGCCGCTAGTTGGCGCATTGGAGCATGGGTCCATTATCGGCAGTTTGATATATGAGTTGACTAACTTACGAGCTCGGTTACAGAATGAACTAAATTCATATCTCAAGGTACCACTGTATAAGATTCAGTAGGTTTACTCTAACAGTTTCACTATATGTTTCCAATTTCTTCTTAATAAATGATTTCTCAAATAAAGTTTTTGTGTATGTCTGTGTATACCTTTACCAAATTGTTATATTTTTATTATGATACATTTCTAGGCTTGAAATTGTTTCTAATACTTTTTATTTTATTTTATTACTTTTATTTTATTGTGTTAACATGGATTCAACTGTCCACTGAATATAACAACTTCATGCCCCCCCATGTCTCTGTACACAATTTGCCCTCTTCACCATAACCCTGCTTCTTTCTAGGATTTGTTGCCCTGTTATCTGTATCTCTGTGTTATGTATATATAATTTCACTAATCCCTTCACTTTCTCTGATCCAATCTCTACATCCCCATTTTCTTTAATAGCTGTCCCTCTGCTCCCTATGAACCCATCTCTAACTCTGTTCTGTTCCTTAGTTCACTTTGTTCCTTAGATTTCAAATATAAGTGAGATCATGTCATATTTTTCTTTCTTTGCCTGGTTTACTTCACTCAGCATAATAGTCTCCAGGTCCATCCATGTCATTGCAGAAAGTAAGATGTTTTTTTCATGGCTGCATAGTATTCCATTGTGTATGTATACCACATCCTTTTAATGCATTCATCTACTGATGGACACTTGGGCTGTTTCCAGATCTTGGCTATGGTAAACAATGCTGCAATAAACATAGGGGTGCATATCATTTTTTTGAATCAGTGATTTGGTATACTTAGGATATATTACTAATAGTGGGATAGCTGTGTCAAAAGACAGTTCCATTTTGAATTTTTTAAGAAAACAGAATACTGTTTTCCATAGTGGCTGCACAAGTCTGCATTCCCAACAGCAGTGCAGGAGGGTTCCCTTTTCTACACACCCTTGCCAGCACTTATTGTGTGTTGTTTTGTTAATGAGTGCCATTCTGACAAGTGTGCAGTGATAGCTCATTGTGGTTTTAATTTGCATTTCTCTTATAATTAGTGATGTTGAACATTTTTTCATAAGCCTATTACACATCTGTATGTCCTCTTTGGAGAAGAGTTTCTTTAGTTCTTTTGTGCATTTTTTAATTGAATTGTTTATCTTTCTGGTGTTGAGTTATAGGACTTCTTTATAAATTTTGGTTATTGACCCCTTATCAGACTATTGATAAATATATTCTCCCATTGTGTGGGTTGTCTTTTTATTTTGTTAATGGTGTCTTTTTCTGCACAAAAGCTTTTTATTATGATAGAGTCCCATTTGTTAATTTTGTATTTTATTTCACTTGCCTATGGAGATATATCATCAATAATATTGCTACAAGAAATATTGGAGAGTTTACTGTCTGTTTTATTCCAAGATGTTTATAGTTTCATGACTTACATTTAAATCTTTTACCCATTTTGAGTTTATTTTAGTGAATGGTGAAAGTTTTTGGTCTAGTTTCATTTTTTTTGCATGTACCTGTCCAATTTTCTCAACACCATTTATTAAAGAGACTGTCTTTTCCCATTGTATGACTTTACCTCCTTTGTCAAATATCAATTGACCATAAAGGTAGGTTTATTTCTGGGCTCTCTTTTCTGTTCCATTGATCTGTATGCCTGTTGTTAATGCCATTATCAAGCTCTATTGTGTACATTGGCCTTGTAGTATAACTTGATATCAGAAAGTGTGATACATCCCAATTTATTCTTCATTTTCAAGACTTCTGAGGCTATTCATGTTCTCTTTTGAAATCATATAAATTTTTGGGATATTTGCTTGATATCTTTGAAGTATACCATTGGTATCTTAATAGAAATTGCATTGAATTTATAGATTGCTTTGGGAAATATAAACATTTTAATGATGTTTATTTTTCCTATCCATGAACATGGTATATGCTTCACTTGTTTGTATCTTTCTTGCTTTCTTTTTTCAATGTTTTATAATTTTACAAGTACAGGCCTTTTACTTCCTTGGTTAAATTTAATCCTAGGTACTTTATAATTTTTTTGTTACAATAATCAAGAGAATTTTTTCTTAATTTCTCTTTGGG
Organism: Saccopteryx bilineata; assembly: GCF_036850765.1. NCBI lineage: Eukaryota > Metazoa > Chordata > Mammalia > Chiroptera > Emballonuridae > Saccopteryx > Saccopteryx bilineata. The sequence goes on along the minus strand of NC_089502.1, from coordinate 83,398,236 downwards.
ACAGTTTATTGTTGGTGTTTAAAAATACCACTGGACCCTGGCCGGTTGGCTCAGTGGTAGAGCGTCGGCCTGGCATGCAAGGGGTCTTGGGTTCGATCCCCGGCCAGGGCACACAGCAGAAGCACCCATCTGCTTCTCCACCCCTCCCCCTCTCCTTCCTCTCTATCTTTCTCTTCCCCTACCGCAGCGAGGCTCCATTGGAGCAAAGATGGCCCAGGCGCTGGGGATCGGCCTTTGCCCCAGGCGCTGGAGTGGCTCTGGTCGCAACAGAGCGACGCCCCGGAGAGGCAGAGCATCGCCCCCTGGTGGGCAGAGCATTGCCCCCTGGTGGGCGTGCTGGGTGGATCCCGGTCGGGCGCATGCGGGAGTCTGTCTGACTGTCTCTCCCCGTTTCCAGCTTTGGAAAATTACAAAATAAATAAATAAATAAAAATACCACTGATTTCTGAATATGATTTTACATCCCACCACTTTGCAGAATTTATTTATCAGGTCCAGTAGTTTTTTGTTTGAGACTTTAGGGTTCTCTATGTACAGTATCATATCATCAGCGAACACTGATATTTTTACTTCTTTTACCATTTGGATGTTTTTATTTCTTTTTCTTGTCTGATTGCTGTGGCTAGAACTTACAGAACTATGTTGAATACGTGTGGTGAAAGGGGGGACCCTTGACTTGTTCCTGACCTTAGGTTATTGCTTTTAATTTTTGCCCATTAAGTATGATGTTGGCTGTAGGTTTTCCATAGATGTCCTTCATTATGTTGAAGTATGTTTCCTGTATTCCAGCTCTGCAGAGTTTTTTTATCATAAATCATTGCTAGATTTTATCAAATAATTTTTCTGCATCTGTTGATATGATCATGTGATTCTTATATTTCATTTTGTTTCTATGATAAAACACATTGTTTGATTTGAGAATATTGTACCAACTTTGCCTCCCCATAAAAATCCCACTTGATCATGATGTATGATTTTTTCTATGTATTGCTGGATCTGGTTTGTTACTGTTTTGTTGATAATTTTAGCATCTAAGTTCATCAGGAATAATGGTCTACAGTTTTCTTTCTTGGTAGTGTCTTTACCTGGTTTTGGAATGATGATTATGCTTGCCTCATAAAAAGAGCTTGAAAGTTTTCTCTCCTCTTGGAATTTTTGAAATAGCTCGGGAAAGATAAGTGTTAGTTCTTCTTTAAATGTTTAGTAAAATTGCCTGTGAAACCATCCAGTTCATGATTTTTGTTTGCTGGGAGTTTTTTGATAACTGTTTCAATTTTATTCATTGTAATCAGTCTATTTAGGTTTCTCATTCTTCCAGATTGAGTTTGGAAGAGTTTATGTTTCTAGGAATTTATTTATTTCACCTAGGTTGTCCAATTTTTTGGTATATAAGATATTCATATTATTTCCTTAAAATTGTTTGCATTTCTACAGTGTCGGTTGTTACTTCTTTTTTTTTTTTTGTATTTTTCTGAAGCTGGAAACGGGGAGAGACAGTCAGACAGACTCCCGCATGCGCCCGACCGGGATCCACCCAGCACGCCCACCAAGGGCAACGCTCTGCCCACCAGGGGGCGATGCTCTGCCCCTCTGGGGCGTCACTCTGCCTTGACCAGAGCCACTCTAGCACCTGGGGCAGAGGCCAAGGAGCCATCCCCAGCGCCCGGGCCATCTTTGCTCCAATGGAGCCTTGGCTGCGGGAGGGGAAGAGAGAGACAGAGAGGAAGGAGGGGGTGGGAGTGGAGAAGCAAATGGGCGCTTCTCCTATGTTCCCTGGCCAGGAATCAAACCCGCGTCCCCCGCATGCCAGGCCGACACTCTACCACTGAGCCAACCGGCCAGGGCTGTTACTTCTTTTTAATTTCTAATTTTATTTATTTGAGTTCTTTCTCTCTTTTTTTTTTTGATGTATCTGGTTAAAGGTTTATCGATATTGTTTACCTCTTCAAAGAAGCAACTCTTGGATTCATTGATATTTTGTATTTTTTTTTAGCTTCTAGGTCATTTATTTCCATTTTGATTTTTACTATTTCCTTTCTCTACTTCCTCTGGGCTTTATTTGTTGATTATCCTCTAGACTTTTGACATGCAGGGTTAAATTGTTTATTTTAGTTTATTCTTGTTTCTTAAAGTATGCCTGTAATGCTATGAACTTCGCTCTCAGGACTGTTTTTGCTGTGTCCCATAGATCTTGAGTTGTTGTATGCTCATTTTTATTTCTTTCAAGAAAATATTTGATTTTTTCCTTGGTCTCATTGTTAACCTATTCATTATTTAATAACATGGTATTTAGCCTCTAAGTGTTTAAATGCTTTCCAGTATTTTTATTGTGCTTAATTTTTAGTTTCAAGCTGTTGTGTTCAGAGTATATGCTTAATATGATTTCAGTCTTTTTAAATATATTGAGATTTATTCTGTATCTTAACATGTGGTCTATCTTAAAGAATGTACCATGAGCACTTGAAAAGAATGTATATTCTGCCTCTTTGGGGTGAAGAGTTTTGACATTGTCAATTAAATCCAGTTGATCTTGTGTGTTATTTAAGGATGCTGTTTCTTTCTTAATTTTCTGTCTGGAGTATCTATCCATTGATGTTAATGGGGTATTAAAATTAATAACTATTCTACTATTGCTGTTGATCTCACCTTTTATGTCCATGAAAATCTACTTTATATATTTAAGTGCTCCTATATTAGGTGTATAAATAGTTATAATGGTTATATCCTCCTTTTGGATTGATCCATTTATGATTATGTAGTGACCTTCTTTATCTCTTAATATAGGCTTTGTTTTAAAGTCTATTTTGTCAGATATAAGTATTGCTACCCTAGCTTTTATTATTTTTATTTGCATGAAAAACTTTTTTCTATCTCTTCACTTTCAGTCTATGTGTATTTTTTTCCTGAGGTGGATCTCTTGTAAACAACATATTTATGGGTCTTGTTTTCTTTTATTTGTTTCAGAGACAGAGAGAATCAGAGGGAGGGATAAATAGGGAAAGACAGATAGGAACACAGAGAGATGAGAAGCATTAATCATCAGTTTTTTGTTGTGGCACTTTAGTTGTTCATTTATCACTTTCTCATATGTGCCTTGACTGTGGGGCTACAGCAGATAATGTAACCCCTTGCTCGAGCCAGCAACCTTGGGTCCAAGCTGGTGAGCTTTGCTCAACCAGATGAGCCCGTGCTCAAGCTGGCAACCTTGGGGTCTCAAACATGGGTCCTCCACATCCCAGTCTGATGCTCTATCCACTGTGCCACCGCCTGGTCAGGCTGGGTCTTTTTTCTTATCCATGCAGCTAACCTATGTCTTTTGATTGGAACATTTAATTCATTTACATTTAAGTTTATTACTGACATATACTTATTTATTGCCATTTTATTCTTTATATCTACATTCCTGTTTTTCAAGATTTTTATTATTTTTCTTTTGCTCTTTTTACAACGGGCACTTTAACATTTCTTGCAGCACTAGATCGGTTGTAATGAATTTTTTTGAGTATTTTTTTTTTTTTTGTCTGGGAAACATTTTATTTCTTCTTCAATTTTAAATGATAGCTTTGCTGGATAAATAGCCTTGGTTGTAGGTTCTTGTTTTGCATCAGTTTGAATATTTCTGGCCTTAAATGTTTCTGTTGAGAAGTTGGATGTCATCCTTATAGGGGCTCCTCTGTAGGTAATTAACTGCTTTTCTCTTGCAGCTTTTGGTATTCCTTCTTTGACTCTTAACTTTGGCATTTTAATTATAATGTGTCTTGGTGTAGGCCTCCTTGGGTTCCTCTTTAATGGGACTCTCTGTGCTTCTTGAAGTTTTGTGACTTTTCCTTCATCAATTTAGGAAAATTTTCAGCTATAAAATCTTCAGACAGGCTCTGTATCCCTTGTTCATTCTGTTCTCCTCCAGGAATCTCTATGATGCAGATGTTTCTCTTCAGGCTGTTACAGAGCTCTCTTAGAGTTTTCTAAGTCTTTTTTTAGCTTCTTTTTATTTTGCTGCTCTATTCCTATGCTTAAGTTTATCTTGTCTTCTAAATCATTGATTCAATCCTCTGCTTCATCCAGCCTGCTCTTGATTTTTTCTAATGCAGTGTTCATTTTTTATACTGTATTTGTCATTTCTGACTGGTTCTTTTTTTATGATTTCAATATCCTATTTGTTACTTGTTATATTTTTATTTAGGTGCTCATTATATCCATCCATTGTTGCTGTAAGATCCTTAAGTATCCTAAAAGTCATTATTTTAATAATGTGTGTTGTTAGATTGGTTACTTCCATTTCATTTAGTTCTTTTTCTGGGGATTTCTCTCATTGATTTATTTGGGTCACGTTCTTTTGTCTACCCATTTTGTCTGTGAAAAGAGTCCTCTTTTGGACATGCTGCTTGTGTAGCCAGCTGAATCTAAGGTTGGTGCTATCTGCTACCAGGTACTAGTTGTATTGGTTCTAGATCTTCTTAGGTTGGCATCGACTGATGTTTGTAACCTACTGTGGGCTCTTTGTTTCAGTTACTGCTCTTTTTGCTGTTTGTGTCTATGTTTTCTGTGCATGGGTAGTGTGGGAGGATCCAACTTGTATATAAAGACCAGCTTCTTTTTGCTTAGAGCTGACAGGAGCTCCATAAAATTTCCAATCTCTTTAAGGTTTGCCTCCAATTTTCAGCTGCTCCAACTTCTCTTGCAGCTCTTTCCAGAGTTTTCTGTAGAAAGACTGTAGTTTAAACCCAGACTTACTTTGCCCCACCAATCCTGCTACAGGTTTCAAGTTTGGTGGGTTAGGACAGCTGAGTTTAAGAATACATTATTGTGACCCCTTACTTCATGGGTCTCTTGGACAGTAGCTCATTATAGGGATTGTGATTCTTACTCTGAAGCCTAGTCCCTCAGCCACTTCTGGAAACTCAAATTTTATTTCTCTCCAACAAGGAGAACAGCAAGTTCAGATCAAGTGAGGTTAACATTCTCCTCTGCAGAAGTTCTTACAGCTGATGAGACCCTGGTCTCAAGGAAAAAGACAGAGAGTCCTCTCCTAGGGCTGACTGTACCTCCCAGAAATTGGCTAAACCCTTTGACCAGATCCAACAATAAACTCACAGGGACACACACTTTGATTGTCGATGCCCCAAGCCTCTCTCCTTTTCCCCTTTGGAGTTTATCCCAGAAGGATAGGATATCCAGCACATTGGCTGGCTGATTGTGAATCTCCACCCTATCCAAAGCACATGAGCCATTGTGCCAGTGTTGATCATAGTGAGCAGAGCTCACCACAGCTGGGCCAGATTTGAGGAGCTCTTCCTTAGGATACCATTCTAGCAAAGGTTATTAAGTCTTGAGTCAATACTCTCTGCAGCTGTCCACTGGTTGTGCCAGCCCTGTGCCTGTCTGGTAGAAACCTGAAGCAGACCAGTGGGAAACACTGACCTAGACTAGACCTCAGCAACCTTTTTGAAGCTACAAGAAATCTAGAGTTTGTGGCTGCCTCTTCTGGGCCCTGGTGCACATGGAAATACCAACTGCAACCTAGGCTGGCTTTTACCCACACTGAACTTGTGGGAAAGTCTGCTTAAAAGCTCAAGGTTCCCTGAGTCCATCCTTCTGCAGCCTCTGTCTGCTGGCTGCTTTTATGTCTCAACCACTGAAAAAACTCTGAAGCAATTTAGTGATTGGGAAGGGTAGTAAGTGTGGCTCTGCCACTCAGCTCTAAGTGTCAGTCTGTCTAGAGTTTTTTTCACAGAAATCAGTAGGGTGTGGCCTGAGGAGTGTGAAGAGTTTTGCCTCTGAGATTCAGAGGTGTGATCTTTATGAATTCTGGACAGTTTCCCCCGAGTCTTCGTGAGGTAGAATTATCAGTCTTAAACTCAGGAGTGTGTGAAGGTGGTAGCTCTGGCCTTAGCACCAGAAAACAGAGTCACTGACACATCTCTTGCTTCCTGGCTTTGCAGAACAACCCTTTGCCTTGACTGGAGTAGGAGAGACTCCCAAGGGCAGAGCAGTTGTATTTCCCAGGTTGATGCCACTCAGAGGTTATTGTTCCACCAAAGAAAGATGGCAACTACAGTATTGAAATTGATTCAGCATAGGGGTTCCAATAGCGATCTCCCACCGGGTCTCTCCATGGGCTCATGCAAATTCAGTCCTCTCAGCACTTCCTCCCCTAGAGTCCCTGGTAAGTGGCTGTTAACAAGGATTTCTGTGTGGGCCCTTTAAGACAGAGTCTGTATCTCCAAAAAATCAGTCCCTTTCTCACGGACAGAAACCCAGCTCTTTTCACTTCCAAATGCTGTCTAGGTGACTCTTCTAGGCTCTGGGGCTCTGGACCTGGGCTCTGGACCTGGGGCTGAGCACCCAAACCTCTCAGGGCAACCCTGCACACAGTAAGAGTCCCTCTGGCTCCCTCGCCGCTGCTCACTCCTGGAAGTGGGGCCACCCTTATTGTGTCTCTGCTTTTCTTACCAGTCTCAGTGTGGCTTCTTCTGTGACCCTTGGTTATAGATTCTTCTTCATTTAGTTCATAGTTGGTTTTTCAAAATGATTGTACTTAAATTAAGTTGTATTCCAATTTGGTCCTGGGAGGTGGCTGTTGGAATATCCGCCTGCTCAGTTGCCATCTTCTAATCTTATAGCCTTGACTTTGTTGAACCAAAGAATATAGAAATTTATAATATTGGTATATATTTCTAAAAAATTCATAATAAAAATTGAGCAATTTTTAATTTTAGTATCCTCTTATTACAAACCTGATACATAAATGTTTGTATCTTACTAAAAATGTGTTTAAATCTTAGAAAAGTTTTCACACATATTTTAACTGTGAAATTTTATAGCTTTAAATTTTTTTGCTAAGAATATAAGTTTAGCTTTATATTTATTTTTCTAAGAATAAAAGTTTTTATTTTAAGTAAAATGGCCACACAAACTAAGAACAAGTATAGCATAGTTTGATAGTTTGCTATGGCACTATGTAGTGACAATTATATTTTATGGACACATTTTTATTTTACCTGATTCACAAATTTCAAATTTGCTTTCCCAGGACACTTTTGTACACAAAATTTGTAATCTCATTGCAGAACAACTGACAAAAACGATCTATCTTTTTAAGTCATGTGCACACAATTTATAAATCAATATTTGTATCAAAAAAGCCACAAATTCATTCAGGTGGTATTGAGAATGGTGTGGGGGAACTTGAAGAAATCAAAGTGAATTGTAGGTATTTCTAAAAATATCTGCCTTTATCTTGCTGGCATATCTAGGCAGATAGAGAAAAAAGGGTATTCTTATAGAGAAAAAGAGAGAAAGAGACAGAAAAAGAGAGAAAAGAAAAAGTATTATAAAACAATAGTGTGTTGATATCTTAAAACATCAGCCCAGCAAGTATGATTACACACAACTATATGATATGTCTCCAATTATTTTTATGATGCAGTAGTACAAAGAATAAGCCAGCCTAAACTGTGGTGGTGTATTGGATAAAGCATTGACCTGGAATGCTGCGGATGTCATTTCAAAAAGCCTGGGCTTGCCTGGTCAAGGCACATATGGGAGTTGATGCTTCTTGCTTCTACCCCCATCTCTCTCTTTCTCTTTGTCTCTCTCTCTCCTCTCTAAAATGAATAAACAAATTCTCTAAAAAATAGCTAAAAGGTTTTAAAATGATAATTAAGAAAAAAGAAACATATTATGAAACATTTCAATGTTTTTTTAGTAGAAAATTTGGAACTGCTAAATAATCTTAATCAATTTTGTGGTGTAGGTAAAATAGAGATGCAGAGGACTCTAACATTTCTGTGAAAATCAGATTAGAGGAGGACACATATGAACAAGAAAGTAGAGTGAAGAGTCTATTGAAGTAACAATGGAAATAATTGATAGTGCAATGAAGTAACTAATAGTAATAGAAAAAATTAAAATAATAAAACATAAAAGTAATAAAATTGGCATGCAAGAGGGAGAAAATGTTAAAGATTGCTGGTTTATATGTTAAATAGAAAGAGTTTGATTTAATGTATTTTAATTTTGTCAGGAATGTATGATGGGGGGATCCAAGATGGTGACAGTATAAAAAGATATTCTAATTTTTTTTTGCAGGACCAAACTGGAGTTATAACTAAATTTAAGAAAAATTATCATAAAAAAACAAAGCAGGACTAAATGTACAGGAGACTCATAAATAAGTATTCACAGAAAAAATCATATAGAAACTGAAAGAAAGGGTGGAGACACAAAAGAAGCTGCCTCTGTGCCCATGAGTGGCAGCTGATTTTCCAGAGGGACATCTCAGGTTCAGGAAAGGTTAACACTGAGAGTTGTGCTTTTTAAACCCCTGGCCAGGTGCCCTACTCTAGAACACCAGAGCCTGGAACAAGTGCCCACATAATATTTGACAACTAAATGATGTGAAGTTTTTGTCAAAAAAAAGAGAGACAAGAGTTCTTACAGACACAGGTACCCTCTTAAGGGCCAATGTAGAAAATAAAATTTATAGAGACTTGCCCTGGGATCTGGTAGATGTGGGCTGAGTGTACCAGAGTAGGAAAAGAAGAGTGTGAGATTTCTAGCTCTGGAGAGAAACGTGGTGGTAAAAGGGACACCAGAACCCCTATGATAAATTATTCTCAAATACCAGAATTACTATGATTCTTGTGTAGAGCGGACTCCTCAGTTTGGCATTAGTCTGGGGGAAGTTTACCTCACACTCAAGAATATTTCTTGCCCCACCCTATGCAAATTGGATCTTGATGAGAATTAAACAGCTTTTTCTGGGAAACAAGTGGTGTGACAGTGACACTATTGATTAGTATTAAAGCAGGAGCTTTTTCCCACTCCCTCCCAAGGATAGAATTGATGTTTTTGTTACATGAGAGATTCAGTAGAAACGGTTTAAACTGAGGGAAAACAAAATATCTGATTTTCAGAGGCTACATCTACTTGAGTCTTAGTGGCTATACCCTACTGGGTTCTGTAAAAAATTTAGAAAAGACTGACACCTGAGGCCTTAGGGTGAGAGCCACGCCCACTATTTCTCCTTATACCTGAATTACTCCAGGATATAGACTCTATCACATGTTTTTTAAGTGATTGGACCCAATAAGCAGCCAGAAAATAGTTGCATCAGGTGGCAGCTCTCAGGGAACCTTGGGCCTTTTGCTAACTTACAAACAAGCCTGGAATTGGTGCAAGTCATCCTAGGTATGCAACTTGGTTTTTCTATATGCACCTAAGCTGAACAGAGCCTGCCACAAATTCTGATTTGATTAGATTTCCAAGAAGGTTGCTGAAGGACAGTCGCAGGAAGTGTCTTAGAGTTGTCTGCTCCAGATTCCCTCCTAAGAGACCCAGAACCAACACATCCAGTGGCCAGCTATGTACTACACTGGAGCAGTACCCAACTAGCCTTTCTAGCAGCATATCCAAAGGGAGAGAGATTCAGGCACTAAACCCAGCTAAGGCAAATTTTGTTTCCTGTGTTCTACATCTATACAGCAGCTCACATGCATTAGATGAGATAGAGATTCACAGCTGGGAGGCCCAAGTCCTGTATATACTGCCTCACTGATCTAAGTTTCACAGGAAAAAGAGAGAGAGGCTTAGAGAAAAGGCATTTAAAGTGTGAATTTCTTGCAACCTACTGTTGGGACCAGTGAAGGGGCATAACCACCTTCAGAGGGGGCACAAACAGCCCACATGGAAAACCCTCTAAATCTTTCTTTCTCAGACCAGAGTCTTCACAACTGAAAGAACTTCTGCAAAAGGAACCATCAACCCCACTCAATCAGAACCTGCTGCTCCCTTTGCTGGGGAGAAATATTAATAGAATTGAAATATCCTGCAGTGGATGAGGGATAAGAATCTGGAGTAGGGGACACTTTTCTCATAGTGAGCTCCTTGCCAAGGGACTCCTGAAATAGGTGGTCCCAATAATGTGATCAGCCAGAATTTAGCTGCCCCAACCCACTAAGCTTGCAACCTGTGGAGGGGTTAGTGAGGTGGGTTAGGCTGCACCCGTTCTACACTGTTTATACAGAAGACTCTGTGGAAAGTCTAGATAGCTGCAAAAAAAGTGGAGAAGATGAAAAGTGGAGAAAAATTTTAAGAATCTGGGAATTCTTTACAGAACTACTGTCAGTAGCCGATCCTTATATACAAACTGGCTCCTCCCATACATATTCAGGCACAGAAAATGCAGACACAAACGACAAACCAATCGTTGGTAGCTCTAGTTAGTACTCAGTGGGTTACAAACAATGTCAGACATCAATATATACCCAAACCCCACCCTAAACAATCCAGAACCAGCACAAACATTAGTGGTTAGGAGACCACACAGACACTAGACTCAGCAAGTCACACAAACAACATGCCCAAAGTAGGAGTACAACCTGCTCAGAATAACTATACCTCATAAGAGACTTTGTACATCATCTAATAAATGTGATCAAGATTGAGCCTTAGAGCCAGCCAGCCTAAAAAGATAACTCTACCTACAAAAGGGCCAACAGTATTCAAGATTCACACACAACAAGAGGGTAAATATAACCTTCAAGAAACAATTTTAAGTCAAAGAGGTTAATACAACTGAGACCATCTTCCTCATAAAGTCACCATAAAAATTTGGGAGTCAGAGCAGAGCTATTAAGTACAAAGACAGAAAGGGAATACAAAGAAATATGACTCGAAGAATTCAACAGCAAAAATCCCCAGTAAAATAGATAAATGAAATGGAAGCAACCAGCTTCTAGAAGCACAGTTAAAAATAATAATTATAAGGATGCTCATGGATCTTAGAGTCAGAATGGACAATCTCAGTAAGAACTTAGTAAACATTAAAAAAGACATTGAGACTGACCAGGTGGTGGTGAAATTAATAGAGTATTGGTCTGAAACACTGAGAACCCAGGTTTGAAACCCTGAGGTTGGAGGCTTGAGAGCAGGCTTGAGCACAGGCTTAGTCGGCTTGAGCATGAAATCACTAGCTTGAGTGCAGGGGCACCAGCTTGAACATGGAATCACAGACATAACCCCATGGTTGCTGGCTTGAGCAAAGGGTCACTGGTTTGGTGGGATCCTCCAGTCAAGGCACTTCTCAGAAAGCACTCAGTGAACAAGTAAGGTGCTGTAACAAAGAATTGATTCTGTTTTTCTTTCTCTATTCCTGTTTGTCTTTCCCTCTCTGTCCCAATAAAAAAGGCAATGAAAGCATAAGAAAAAACCAATTCGAAAAGGCAAATACAAAATCTGAAACTCATAAAATTTTGTTAATCAATTTCAGCACAATAAACACAATAATAATTTTAAAAGAAAAAAATTTATGATGAATTTATCAGTTGCAAGTGTATTGAAGGTATGTGCAAAATGATAATTATAATTCAAAAGCTAATTTAAAATAGGTAAGGAGGAAAATATATCAAAGAAATGAGGATATTAAAAAATAATGTTATTTGGTCCTAGAAGTGTGTTGGAATCATATTTCCAGAGTAAATAAGCTGGAAGGTTTGGAAGTGTTTTAAAGGGAATATAAAACTTTAAATTGAGTTTATAGTAGCATTAAATTTATTGGTATTTGCCAGGTATGCATATGATTATCAAATAATTGGCTGATTTGTGATGGAAAATATTGGACTAAAAGAGGTTCAAGAAATAAAAGCCCAGAATATTGGGAGAAATTTGATGGCAATATTTAAATTATCAAAAGTCATGACAGAAATAGCAGTTATAGAGTACAGAACTGTATGGAACAGAGTTCTAAAGGAGTGAAAATTGTTATGGTATTGAAAGCTTAAAAGGCAACCATGGCACTTTTTGTCTTAGAAATGAAAGTGATGTCTTAGATGTGATAAGTCACATTAACAAAATAAAGGTTGTAAATCATATAAAAATCTCAAAAAATGTAGTAAAATCATTTGACAAAATTAAACACACACATGTGATAAAAATTCTCAACAGCCTGACCTGTGGTGGCATAGTGGGATAAAGCATAGACCTGGAACACTGAGGTTGCCGGTTCAAAATCCTGGGCTTGCCTGGTCAAGGCACATATGGGAGTTGATGGTTCCTACTCCTCCCCTTTTCTCTTGCTCTCTCTCCTCTCTGAAAAAGAAAAATGGAATAAATAAAGTTTTTTTAAAAAATTCTCAACAATTTGGATATAGAAAAAGCATAAATTAACATAATAAAGACCACATATGACAAACTTAAAACTAACAACATACCCAATAAAATGCTGAAAGCTTTTCCCCTGAAATCAGAAAAAAGACAAATATTTACTTTTTCCATTTTTATCCAACATACACTACTCACAAAAATTAGAGGATATTTTATCACTATGTATTTATTTTGAAATATCCCCTAATTTTTGTGAGCAGTATAGTATTGGAAGTTCTACTTAGAGCAATTAGGCAAGAATCAAAATCCATCTGAACTGAAAACAACAAAGTAAAACTGTCACTATTTGAAGATGATATCACATTATATAGAAAACCTTAAGACTATCAAAAAACTTTTAGAAATAATTAACAATTCAGTAAAATTGGAAAATACAATGTCAATATACAAATGTAAGTTGTGTTTCTATACAGTAATAATGAACTTTTAAAAAGAGAAATCCCATTTACAATTGCATCAAATAAATAAAATAGCTAAGAATAAATTTAACCAAGTAGATGAAAAACCTGTGTATTTAAAACTGCATTAAGGAAAGACTCTGAGGCCCTGGCCAGTTGGCTCAGTGGTAAAGTGTCGGCCTGGCGTGCAGAAGTCCTGGGTTCGATTCCTGGCCAGGGCACACAGGAGAAGCGCCCATCTGCTTCTCCACCCCTCCCCCTTTTCTTCCTCTCTGTCTCTCTCTTCCCCTCCCTCAGCCAAGGCTCCATTGGAGCAAAGATGGCCCGGACGCTGGGGATGGCTCCTTGGCTTCTGCCCCAGGTGCTAGAGTGGCTCTAGTCGCAACAGAGCGACGCCCTGGAGGGGCAGAGCATACCCCCTGGTGGGCGTGCGGGGTGGATCCCGGTCGGGCGCATGCGGGAGTCTGTCTGACTGTCTCTCCCCATTTCCAGCTTCAGAAAAATACAAAAAAAAAAAAAAAAAACTTTATTAAGGAAATACTGACCTCTGGTGCCAACAGTGGATTAAGTGTTGACCTGGAATGCTGAGGTCACCACTTTGAAACCCTGTGCTTGCCTGGTAAAGGCACATATGAAAGTTGATGCTTCCTTCTCCTCCCCTTCTCTCTCTCTCTCTTCTCTCTAAAAATGAATAATTAAAGTCTTTTAAAAAGAAATAAAATAAAAAACACTACATTACAGGAAGAAATCAAAGAAGGCACAAATAAATGGAACAATATTCTATGCTAATGAATTAAATTAATTAACATTTTTAATATGTACTTACTACTCAAATCAGTATATAGTCCTTATCAAAAATAAAATGGTATTTAAAAAAAAATTACAAGAAATTCCAAAGACCTTAAACAGACAAAGAAATATTGAGAAAGAAGAACAAAACTGGTTTCATCATTTGCCTTGATTTTATTTTATTTTATTTTTAATTGTTCTTATTCATTGATTTCAGTGAGAAAAGAAGGGAGAGAAAGAGAGAGAGAGAAAGAGAGAGAGAGAAATAGAAACATTGATATATCTTGTATGTTTCCTGATGAGGGATTTAACTGTGAACCTCTTTGCTTTGGGATGATGCTCTATCTGGCCAGGGCTGCCTAGATTTTAAACTATGTTACCAAGCTTTGGAGTTAAAACACTATAATATTGGCAAAAAACTATACATATAGATCTATGGCACAGAATAGAAATAAAACCACATATTATATAGTCATTTAATTTACAATAGTGGAGCCAATAAATTCTTATGGGAAAATTAGACAGGGACATCTAAAAAACTGAAACTGGACCATTAGTTTATACCATACACAAGACTTGAATATAAACCTAAAACAATAAAACAGAAGAAAAATCAATCAGTAAGATCCTTAACACCGATCTTGGTGACAATCTTTTTTTCTGACACTCTTAATCCAAATTCAGAGGGACCCAAAATATGGAAGACAGGAACAAGGTCCATCGTTTACACATCAAAGCTTTATTGTCTAGCTTGGCCAAGTGGCGGGAACTCTGACAGAAATCTGACGGAGAGCGCGCCGGCCCTTTGTTCTACTTAGTTTTTATAGTTTTGTAAGTGGGAAGTACAGAAGCAAAAATTGCAATTAGGAGCCCCTTACTGCTCTTGGTTATAGTCATATGTCCTTTAACATGATAGGACCACGTTCAATTTGCAAACCATACATTATTTTGGAGAAAACAAAATTTACAAGTCAACACAATGGTAGAAAGATGTCTCTTTACATATTAAAGGCTTTCCTATATTATCTAGTGTTTATCTGCTATCTCTCTGTCCAGAGTCACACACGCATTTACATAGGAGAGGTAGTTTCCTGGGGACAAATGCCTGCAAATGGCTCATTGCTATAAGAAAAGGTTTATTTTGGCTTTTCTCTTCCTGCACCTGGCTAGCCATTCACCCCTTTCCCCACAGGTGTGGTGGAATGTCTGGGAATCCATGTTTTCCTCCCCTTGCATTTACAATACAATGCCAAGGGCCATCCTGGTTATGCCAATCACACAGTACAGAGACTATTCTCACAATTTCTCTGCACACCTTAACCCAAATTAATAAAATGTTCTCCAAGCCTCCTAAAATATTAATATTAATTCTGTAGCCTTTGGTACTTTACAACACCTGCGGGTGAAATGGCTCAGTGGCTCCTCAACACCAAAAGCCAAAGTAACAAAAATATAAACAAACACATGGGGCCATGTAAAAATGTAAAGCTTCTGCACAACAAAGGAAATAATCAAAAAAATTAAAAAGCATACTGAGAAATGGAAGAAAAAAATTAAACTATTTTATGATAAGGGGATAATATTCAAAATATATTAGAAACTCATAAAACTCAGTAGCAAAAAACAAAAATAACAATTATATAAAAAATGGAATGACATCAGAGTAATGGCAGCATGAGAAATACCCCTGCTCTCTCCCCTTGAAATTTTAACAAATTCAATAACTATAACTCAGTGAAGGATCATCAGATAGGCTTGCAGGCAAGCCTGAAAGATCCATCAAACAAATAGACTAAAAGTGGGACAGGTTGAAATGGGGAGCAGAAGATAAAACACATTTGTGGTTTGCTCTGGAAAGGAGACAAATCCAGAGTAACTGTTTTTATTCTCTGCTGGACTACAAGGAGGAGAAAAGCTTAGGTAGTTTGGATTTTGTCACAAAGGTAGAGAGAGGGAAACTTGGAATTACTGAGTCACCCGCCAGGAAGAGTGGTGACATTGAGGGACAGAGGGAAATAAACTAAACCAAAGTAGCCAGAGATCAGGGTCACTGCCAGTGTTCCCATGGTCTGCCTGCAGCTTGCACCTGGCAGAGACAGAGAAAATTAAAGTGCACCCTCCAGCCATCCAGATCCAGCGTTCCTCACCTTTTAGCATGTAGAGTGGCAGAAAGAAACCCAGTTAGATCTACAGAGCCACTATCTCTCTTGAAAACAGAGGGTGTTTTGCATCAGGTCCCCAGGTCTGTTAAGACAGGGAAGGTGCAACTGGGAACATTCCATCACCATTACTAGAGCCGAAAAACTCTAAAGCCAAAGACAAAATGCTGAAACTGGAAAGCACTCAAAATACACTCCAACCATCAACATGAATGTGGTCCTGCCTATATTTTTCAATACAAATATCTCAGCAAAGGACAGATAAAAAATATCACATAGCTAAAGCTTGTAATACAGTGACACCTGCTGGAAGAAATCTCTCAAATCCAAAATTTTTTTTTCCTTCTTACTCTTTTTTTCCCCTTTTTCTCTTTTGAATATCATTTTCTTAATTTTATACTTTTCATTTTTATTATTTTGTGGGTGTTTTGTTTGTTCTTGATTATTTTTTGTTTTCAATCTTATGTGTTCTGTGGATTTATTTTTAATTCACATTTTTTAAAAATTTTTATTGTATTGTTAATTTATTTTAATATTTTGTTTTTTAGTTGTTCTTTTTAGAGTTATTAACAATAACACTCTCAAATATCATCAAGAAAGAAGAAATCAAATACCATGGTTATACAAGACATAGGTGTAGTTCAGAAAAAAAAAAATCTCAATCATGTGGAAACCTTGCAGTTAAATGATACACAATCAAAATTCTAAAAATACTCCATGGGTTGCAAGAAAACACCAATAGGCAAAACAATGACCCCAGAAAGGAAATTGAAACTTTAAAAACAGAGATAAAAAACTCAATACATTAATAAAAGATTGAGGTAGCAAGTTTAGCTAATATAACAGGCCAAATAGAGGAAACAATCAGTGACATTGAAGACAGGCAAATAAAGATGTTATGGAGAAAAGAGGAGAAAGACTCATAAATTTAAAAAAAAATGAGAGAGCTCTTCAGGAATTGTCTGATTCCATCAGAAAGAATAGTATAAGAATAATGGATATATCAGAAAAAGAAAAGAGGGAGAAGAGAATGGGTAGTCTATTCAAGCAAATAATTTTTTTTAAATAAATTTTTACTAATTTTAATGGGGTGACACAAATAAATCAGGGTAAATATATTCCAAAAAAACATGTCCAGGTTATCTAGTCATTCAATTATGTTGCATACCCAGCACCCAAAGTCAGATTGTCTTACGTCACCTTCTATCTAGACTTCTTTGTGCTCCTCCCCCTCCCCTTCCCCTCTTTCTCCTTTTCTCCACCCCCCACCAGTAATCACTACACTCTTGTCCATGTCTCTTAGTCTCGTTTTTATGTCCCACCAATGTATGGAATCATGCAGTTCTTTTTTTCTGATTAACTTATTTTACTCTGTATTATGTTATCAAGATTCCACCATTTTGTTGTAAATGATCCAATGTCATCATTTCTTATGGCTGAGTAGTATGCCATAGTGTATATGTACCACATCTTCTTTATCCAGTCATCTATTGAGGGGCTTTTTTGTTGTTTCCATGTCTTGGCCACTGTGAACAATGCTGCAATGAACATGGGGCTGCATGTGTCTTTACGTAGCAATATTTCTGAGTATTTGGGGGTATATACCCAGTAGAGGGATTACTGGGTCATAAGGTAGTTCTATTTTCAGTGTTTTGAGGAACCACCATAATTTCTTCCATAATAGTTGTACTACTTTACATTCCCACCAACAGTGAATGAGGGTTCCTTTTTCTCCACAGCCTCTCCAACATTTGCTATTACCTGTCTTGTTGATAATAGCTAATCTAACAGGTGTGAGGGGGTATCTCATTGCAGTTTTGATTTGCATTTCTCTAATAACTAATGAAGATAAACATCTTTTCATATATCTGTTGACCATTTGTATTTCTTCCTGGGAGAAGTGTCTGTTCATGTTCTCTTCCCATTTTTTATTGGATTGTTTGTTCGTTGTTGAGTTTTATGAGTTCTTTGTATATTTTGGATATTAGACCCCTATCTGAGCTGTTGTTTGAAAATATAATTTCCCATTTAGTTGGCTGTCTGTTTATTTTATTGTCAGTTTCTCTTGCTGAGCAAAAACTTCTTAGTTTGATGTAGTCCCATTAATTTATCTTTGCCTTCACTTCTCTTGCCTTTGGAGTCAAATTCATAAAATGCTCTTTAAAACCAAGGTCCATGAGTTTAGAACCTATGTCTTCTTCTATGTACTTTATGGTCTCAGGTCTTATGTTTAGGTCTTTGATCCATTTTGAATTAATTTTAGTACAAAGGGACAAACTGTAGTCGAGTTTCATTTCTTTGCATGTAGCTTTCCAGTTTTCCTAGCACCATTTGTTGAAGAGGCTTTCTTTTCTCCATTGTGTGTTGTTGGCCTCTTTATTGAAAATTATTTGACCATATATATGTGGTTTTATATCTGGACTTTCTACTCTGTTTCATTGGTCTGAGTGTCTATTTTTCTGCCAATACCATGCTGCTTTGATTGTCGTGGCCCTATAATATAGTTTGAAGTCAGGTATTGTAATGCCCCTAGCTTCATTCTTTTTCCTTAGGATTGCTTTGACTATTCGGGGTCAGATATAAGGTGATGGAAAATGATTTGATTTTGCATAATGGATATACAACATAATCAACAGTTCAAATGCTATACAAAATTTTACCTGAAACCTATGTACTCTTATTGATCAATACTACCTTGTTAAATTTAATTTCCTACATACAAATTAAAAAAAAAAGGGCTCATAAGAGAAGCAATCAATGAGTGCACACCTAGGTGGAACAATGAGTTGATGTTATTCTCTCTCTTTCTCCATTCCAATCTTCCTTCTTTTCTCTCTCTCTTTTAAATCAGTGGGAAAGAGGAGAATAAAATTGCATTTCAAGATCTACCTCAACTGATACTATTTCACATATAGTTTGGTTTTAAATCTTTTATTCAGAGAATAATATATTTAGAATCATTTCTAATGAAACTATGGAAACTATTTAAACTATTTTATTTATTTATTTATTTATTTGATTTTTATTTTTTTTACAGAGAAAGAGAGAGTCAGAGAGAGGGGTAGATAGGGACAGACAGACAAGAATGGAGAGAGATGAGAAGCATCAATTATTAGTTTTTCATTGCTAAAACTTTATTGTTCATTGATTGCTTTCTCATATGTGCCTAGACCATGGGGCTACAGCAGACTGAGTAACCCCTTGCTCAAGCCAGTGACCTTGGGTCCAAGCTTGAGCTTTTGCTCAAACCAGATGAGTCTGAACTCAAGCTGGTGACCTCGGAGTCTCGAATCTGTGTCCTCCGCATCTCAGTCCAATGCTCTATCCACTGTGCCACAGCCTGGTCAGGCTGGAAACTATTTAATGTTGTGTCAATTAATGGTGAGTGTGTAATCCAAAATGGAGGCTGTGTGACTGACTGAAAACTCCTTCTCCTTTAAAAAAAATCTCAAAGGGCTCTAATTTGTTGTTATTAATGATGCAAATTAACTTAAAATATAACTCCATTAAAAGTGGAGATAGATTTATTTTTCAATGTGAATTGCAAAAACTGTGAAAATCATGACACCAAGATATTAATTACTCTTCCTTGTATTCTCAATATATTTCAGCTTTTTTTTTAGAAATATTTGAGGTAAAAATCCCCAGTATTAATATTTAAAGTAGTGAAATGCTTTGAAGTGTCTTATGGTCTGCAAACCTTGAATTTAACTTAAAGCCTCAGTGTGTCTCAGATGGTCTCTAGCACCACCTGGTCATAAAGAGAAGTCCCTTACAACAACTGGAGACCTGGGTTTGAAAGAAAATGCTGTGCTTTACCCGAAATTGTTACCCACACATGTCTCTGTAGCCCAAGATGGTGATCTATGGTGGATGACAAGGACTTTGACCAGATCAGTGACTTAATGTGACAGCCTATCTCTTGATGGGGATGGTGACATCCCAGGGTTTTTTTTTACCTTTTTTGCTGAGAGAGAGAGAGAGAGAACTCTCAGGATGAACTTTCATAAATTTATTAAGGATAAGCTTTTATCTTAATTGTGCTCTTTAAATACACCATTTAATAAAGGGCTCAGAATGAAAACTTGACTTGGGATGGTGAACACACAATATATTGTACAGAAGATGTGTTGTAGAATTATGTACCTGTAATTATATAATTTTGTTAACCAGTGTCACTCCAATAAATTCAATTATATATATGTATGCATCTTGAGGTGTATTGCAACATTATTTACAGTAATCAAGTTAAGAATTAACCTAAGTGTACATCAATAGATGAATGGATAAATACAAAGTGATACATATATATGACAAAATAGTACTTTGCCATAAAAAAGAAAGAAATCTTATCAGTTGACTCAACATGGATAGACCTAGAGGGTATTGTGTTGAGTGAAATAAGACAAAGAAAGACAAATGTTACATGATTTCATTTATGCATGGAATCTGAAAAAAAATAAATGAACAAACAAAACAGAAACAAACTTATAAATACAGAAATAAATTCATGGTTGCCAGATTGGAGGATGAAGGAGAAGTGGTTGGGTGAAAATGATAAAGGAATTAAGAAATATAAATTGGTAGTTACAAAATAGTTATAGAAATGTAAATTACAGTATAGAAAATGGAGTCATTAATATTGTAATAATTATGTATGGTGTCAGATGGTTACTGGACTTACTGGGGGATCATCTTGCAAGTTATATAAGTTTTTAACCACTATGCTCTACACCTGAAACTGACATAATATTGTGTCAACTATAATTAAAAAATCAATTAAAATTTTAAAAGAACAAATCTTGTAAAAATAAATAAGGAAAATTTAAATATTAATGAGTCCAAAATGATAAACTAAATGAGTTAAAGTATGAAAAAATTTACTTACTTCCAGAGGTGAATTTAATGGTGGGAGTATGGGGCGTGTGTCCTGAGCCCTGATTTATGAAGGGCCCTGCAAAACCCCAACTTTACACTTTTTCCTAATATAAGGAGCCCAATATTTTCTTCTGTGCCTGGGGCCTCAACCAACCTTAATCTGCCTGTTTACTTCTATATATTCATTTAAATTATGGCCATTTTTACATTTCAAAAAATAAAAAGAAAACAAAGAAACAATTTTTACACTTAAAGCATATAGCTATGACACATTAAAAAATATGAAAGGAAAACCAAAACAAACAATCAAAAGCTAGGTAAAAAGCAATATAATATCTATATGAATGAAAAGAACAGCAGAAAAACAACCTTTTAAGTTTGGTGGAAGCTGCAGCTTTACTAGCCTCTCAGTAGACAAGCAAATGTAACTAGGAGTTGTATTCCTATGTGGTATCAGAAAGTAAAAGTCCTCTCTAATATAATGTACTGGAGGAAAATAATTGTAAAAAACTAGACCCAGAGTTGGCTCTCCCTATTTTTTTTTTTAATTCAAAAAATGTTTGGTATTTTGAGACTTAAAGGGAGCTCAATATCTATGGAATCAAAAGTATAAAGATGGAATCCTATGAACAGAAATTGAATCTATCTGAACTTATGGCTGATTAGCATCATAAGTAAGACTAGACTATTATCTGGGTGGGCCTTTTTGGGGTTGGACAGGTGCAACTATATGCATATGAGACTGAGTGTTTATCAAGGAAAAATTTGTGTGTGTGTGTGTGTGTGTCAGAGATACAGAGAGAGAGAGAGAAAGAGGAGCAAAGGCAGAAAGAGAAGGGAAGATGGAAAAGTGGAGGGAGCATTGGGAAATGGCAGAAGAAGAAAGGGTAGGGAGAGAAAACGGAGAAACTTTTTATCAAAAATAAGCCTGCAAATCAAAATTCTAAAGCACAGTAAGAAATATGCTAAAAAAGCAGGCAAAAAACAATATTAAGAATATGTATTTATTGTAAATGCAGTCAGTTTTGTAAAGCAATATACAAACTATTATGAAATCAGTATATTTAAAGAAAGTAAAGTTACTAATCAATATCTACAATGTCATTTATCTGCCACTGATCCACAAAAGCATTAAGAAAATTTCAAAGAATAATAAGGTGTGTAAATTTGCCTTATCACATATCAATAATTATTTTTAAAACATGGCAGTTAAGACACAATATGGTCTTAGCCAGTTGGCTCTGTGGTAGAGCATTGGTCCAGCATTTGAATGTCTCAGGTTCCATTCCTGGTCAAGGCACACACAAGAGGTGACCAGCTGCTTCTCCACCCCTCCCTCCCTCTTCCTCACTCTCTCTCTCTCTCTCTCCCCCTCCTTTCCCACAGCCATGCCTCAAATAGTTTGAGCAAGTTGTCCCCAGGTGCTAAGGATGGCTCCATGGCCTCGGCTTAGGCACTAAAATAGCTCAGTTCCCAAGCAATGGAGTGGTGCCCCCAGATGAGTAGAGCATTACTGGGTAGGGGGCTTTCAGGGTGGATCCCAGTGGAGGTGCATGAGGGATTCTGTCTCTCTACCTGCACACCTCTCACTTAATTAAAAAAAAGACAGTAGTATTGGTGAAAAGATTACAGATAGACAAGTGGAATTGAAGAAAAGTCTAGAAACAGAGCAACTTACATATGGAAACTTAATATATGAAAGTGATGGCAATTCAAAGTTGTGGCAGTAAGAATAGATTCTGCTAAAAAATTAGTCATCCATCCATATGGAAAAAAATAGATTATGCGTCACAGCAGGCACAAAAATAAATCCAAGTGGATTTAAGAACTGAATGGGAAACTAAAACACTGTAAAACTTTTAGAAAAGAAGAAAAGTGGCTGAATGATTACAGAATAGGAAAGAATACATTATAATAGAAAAATATATAAGAAGCATTTCTAAATCTAGCTTACATTATAATAAAAATCTTTGGTATAGTTCCCATAAACAAAGAGAAAAGACAACTACAGCTTGGAAATTTTACTTGCAATAGTATTGCTGAAAAGGTATTAATATATAAAATTTGTAAAGAACTATCGATAAAAAATAATAGTGAGATTATGATACATCCATAAAATGAAAACCTAATACATTTGTTCCAAATTTTCTTGTAAGAAAATATATATATGTAAGAAATATTCTTTTTAATATAGGGACAGAGATAGAATCAGAGAGAGGAATAGATATGGACAGACAGACAGGAATGGAGAGAGATGAGAAGCATCAATCATCAGTTTTTCGTTTTGATATCTTAGTTGTCCATTGATTGCTTTCTCATATGTGCCTTGACTGCAGGCCTTCAGCAGACCAAGTAACTACTTGCTTGAGCCAGCAACCTTGGGTCCAAGCTGGTGAGCTTTTGCTCAAACCACATGAGCCCACGCTCAAGCTGGTGACCTTGGGGTCTCAAACCTGGGTCTTCCACATCCCAGTTTGATGCTCTATTCACTGCACCACTGCCTGGTCAGGCTGCAAGAAATATTAATAGCAGAAATAAGTCTTAGAACACTGTGCATAGCATATATTAATATAATTTAATGTATATGGAATATATAATATGGAATATATAATTAAGTATATATGGAATCTTTACTAGAGAAGTTTATTTTATATATTCATAGGTTACCATAAGAAATATTCAACAGAAAAAATTTACACCTTAGAAAAAGAAATATGCAAAAATTAAAACACCAGACAATACCAAGGGATAGAAATAAGAAATTTAATATACTGCCAGTGGGAATATAAATTTATGTAACCCAATTTAGAGAAATTCTATAATGTGTAGTAAAGTTGAATATATGCATGTTCTTTGACCAAGCAACTTTACTCTAAGATGCATATTTAGAACCATGTTTCTCAAAGTGCCATCCAGACTGCAGTGTGGAAGGGAGGTCCCTGAGCTTCTTATAGAGGGTAGCAAAAGCAAAGTAATATTAACAAGATATTATTTGCTCTTTGAACTGTATTGACTTTTGGTCTAATGGAGTAAAAGCAATGGTGATATATCAGCATGAGTCAAGACAGCAATATCAAAAATACTAGAAGAAATTGTATTCTTCATGGTCACATGCTCACAGTGAAAAAAAAAATGGCAAAAAAAAAAAACCCACCACAAAAGCAAGTGTAACCTAAATACATCTTTCTAATGAAACAGTAAAATTTAGTAATTTTACTAAGTCTTGAAACTTGAGTTTTGATCATTATAAAATATTGATGACAATATTTATGAGAAGCACAAATTATGAGAAGCACAAATAAAGCATTTATGGTTCATAAGAAAAGAATAACTTGTCTTGAGGAAAAGCTCTTATGTGATGTTTCAGTTACAAACTATGAACTTGTTTTTAAACATGGCCTGCCATTTTACTTAACAAAATGACTGACAGACAAATTATTATTATTCAGACTTGGACTTCTAGCAACATTTTCTCATAAATCAATGAGGTCTATCAGTCCAAGTACAACCAATGATAGCATTCATTGCTAACGATATTTAAAAATTCAAATGAAAATTGGAATTTTGCAAAATTTATACCTTCCTTGAGAGCCTGGCAACTTCCCAAAACATACTGTCTAATCAGCTTGGTGATGCTGGTAGTAATGGCATTTTGATATTGCATCAATGAAAAGTGTAAACTTTTGAAAGATCTGCATATCTTAGTGGATTAGTGTTTTCCAAATGACAAATGCATGATATCACAAGTCAGGCATCACTAAATGATCCACAATACAAAATAAACCAATGGAATTAAATGCAGTTGAATATAAAAACATTCATTTATTTGACTTCTGATTTTATGTTGCAAGTCATCTTTAAGAAACCACTATTGCCCTGGCCGGTTGGCTCAGTGGTAGAGCGTCGGCCTGGCGTGCAGAGGTCCTGGGTTCGATTCCCGGCCAGGGCACACAGGAGAAGCGCCCATCTGCTTCTCCACCCCTCCCCCTCTCCTTCCTCTCTGTCTCCCTCTTCCCCTCCCGCAGACGAGGCTACATTGGAGCAAAGATGGCCCGGGCGCTGGGGATGGCTCCTTGGCCTCTGCCCCAGGCGCTGGAGTGGTTCTGGTCGCAACAGAGCAACGCCCTGGAGGGGCATAGCATCGCCCCCTGGTGGGCAGAGCGTCGCCCCCTGGTGGGCGTGCTGGGTGGATCCCGGTCGGGTGCATACGGGAGTCTGTCTGACTGTCTCTCCCCATTTCCAGCTTCAGAAAAAAAAAAAAGAAACCACTATTGTTGAGTTTTAGTATAAAATCTAAGAGTAATATCTATAATTATTCAAAAAGGCTACTAAAACACTCCTTTATTTTTCTATTTTTTTTGTGTGTGTGTGTGACAGAGATAGAGCAAGACAGAGGAACAGATAAGGACAAACATACCAGAAGGGAGAGAGATGAGAAGCATCAATTCTTCTTTGTCGCATCTTAGTTTCTCATTGATTGATTTTTCATATGTGCCTTGACTGGGGGGTTACAGCGGACTGAGTGACCACTTTCTCAAGCCTGTGACCTTGAGCTCAAGCTGGTAAGCTTTGTTCAAACAAGATTAGCTGGCCCTGGCCGGTTGGCTCAGCGGTAGAGTGTTGGCCTGGCATGCGGGAGTCCTGGGTTTGATTCCCAGCCAGGGCACACAGGAGAAGCGCCCATCTGCTTCTCCACCCCTCCCCATCTCCTTCCTCTCTGTCTCTCTCTTCTCCTCCCGCAGCCGAGGCTCCAAAGCAAGGATGGCCCGGCGCTGGGGATGGCTCTGTGGCCTCTGCCTCAGGCGCTACAGTGGCTCTGGATGCAACAGAGCGACGCCCCGGAGGGGCAGAACATCACCCCCTGGTGGGCATGCCGGGTGGATCCCGGTCGGGCGCATGCGGGAGTCTGTCTGACTGCCTCCCCGTTTCCAGCTTCGGAGAAATGAAAAACAAAACAAAACAAAAAAACAAAAACAAACAAAAAGATTAGCCCACACTCAAGCTGGCGAACTTGAGGTTTCGAACCTGGGTCCTCAATGTCCCAGTCCATCACTTTATCACCTGTGCCACTGCCTATTCAGGATCTTTTTCTTTTGATATCTTTGTGCAGCGGAATTTTATTTATATACTGCAACCAAAATATTTTTCTCTAGATTGATCAATTGGATAAAAAAAAATTTATGTCTTCTTTTAAGCCACACATTAAATATATTTTTTAAAATATAAAGCAGTGTCACACTTCTTACTATATATTATGTATTTTGAAAATAATTATCTTTCATAAAATATCATTTATATTAAGGTGTAATTGGCTTATTTTTGTTATATTTAAATTAATAAAAAACATCCTAACCTGTGGTGCTGCAGTGAATCAAGTGTTAATCTAAAAAGCAGAGGTTGCCATTTCAAAATCCAGGGCTTACCTGATCAATGCCCATATGATAAGCAACTACTACAAGTTGATGCTTCCTGCTCCTCCACCCTTTTCTCTCTATCTTCTCTCTCTAAAATCAATAATTTTTTTAAGATCTTATGAAACAAAAATAGTATTCCCTGCCATTTGGCTCAGTGATAGAGTGTCGGCTTGTCATGTGGTTGTTCCAGGTTTGAATTCTGGTCAGGGCACACAGAAGTGACCATCTGCTTCTCCACCCTTTCTCCTCCCCTTCTTGCTTTCTCTCTCTTCCCCTCCTGCAGCCATGGCTTGATTGGCTCAAGTGAGGTGGCCTCGGGTGCTGATGATGGCTCAATGGTCTCCATTTCAGGCACTAAAAAATGGCTGAGCAGTGGAACAACAGCCCCAGATGGGCAGAGCACCACCCCCTAGCGGGCTTGCTGGGTGGATCTAGGTTGGGGCTTATGCAGGAGTTTGTTTTTCTGCCTCCCTTCTTCTCACTAAAAAATAAGAAAAATAAAAAATAATAATAAAAACATAAATATATTAACATTTTCTCAGTTTTAATTTCTAAACACTATACATACATAAATATAACCTCTATAAACCAAAAGTAACAGAATTGGGTGATAGTTGAAAGAGTGATGTATAAGGGATGAGGTGTTTTTTCTGATGAGATATATGTACAAGTAATATAAAGAATATAAGCAAATTAGTCAGGGAGAAGAAGAAGTTCAAAGGCCCTGAGACGGGCATGCTTGCTGTATCTGAGGAGTTGTAAGGTGGCCAATGTCACAGAGGAAGCAAGGGAGAATGTTTGGAGTTTTGATCAGTAAGTATAGTAAGCAACAGCAGGATTATGGAAGCACTGTCCCAAAGAGAAATGTCTCTGTAAGTGTTTGTGACAGTTTTGTTTTATGCTATCAATATCACAATAAACTTTATTCACTTAGCCATTAAAATGCCATTGTACTTCACTCTTTGATCAGATTGGATTGCTAATAGGGGTATAATTCAAGTATCAGAAAATAGACATGGGGTGCAAAGGATCTCTTTGGTTGGCCTTTCACATGAGACACTGTTACAGGAAACTGGAAACAGCCAAGATGCAAGAACTATACTCAGCTTTCATATGTCAGGTCACAACACAACCTTATATTTGATACCAGATGAAACTCATTTTTTTAGAAGCCTATGTGCTTGCTTGGGAAGTTTATTGGAAAAGATAAAAGAAAGAAACAGCTGCTACATAAAAACAATTCAGTTATAGCTTGACCAAGAAGTGGCAGAGTGGATAGACCATCAGATCGGGACACAGAGGACAAGGATCAAAACCTCAAGGTTTCCGGCTTGAGTGTGGTCTTATCTGGTTTGAGCAAGGCTCAACAGCTTAAGCCCAAGGTCGCTGACCTGAGCAAGGGGTCACTCAGTCTGCTGTAGCCCCCTGGTCAAGGCACATATGAGAAAGCAATCAATGAACAACTAAGGTGCCACAATAAAGAACTGATGTCTCTCTTCTCTCCCTTCCAGCTGTCTGTCCCTATCTGTCCCCATCTTTGTCTCTCTCTGTCCCTCACAAACACACACAAAAAATTATTCAGTTATAGATGCATTTTGTTGTTGCTGCTACTGTTTCCTTCAACTATAGTAGTTGGAAGTCACTTTCGCAGGTGGAGGAGAGTTACAAAAATTCTTTGATATGCTTCTCTTCAAGAAATAAAGCTGAACTTGTAGTGAAGAGAATATGGCACAAGTGATGCAATGTCACTCAAAATGGTTAAAAATGGATGGCAGCTTCTTTTTTAAAAATTTATTTATAAAATTAAATTTAACAGGGTGACATTGATCAATAATAGTACATACATTTCAGGTAAATATTCTTATAGCATTTGAACTGTTGATTATGGTGTGTACCCATCACCCAAAGTCAAATCATTTTCCATCACCTTATATTATTCCCTCTTTACTGCCTTCCACCAACCCCCTTCCCCACACCTTCCTCCCCCTGGTAACCACTTCCATTTTATCTATGTCCAAGAGTCTCAGTATTTTATATCCCATTTATGTGTGAAATAATACAGTTCTTAGCTTTTTATGATTTAATTATTTCACTCAGTATAATGGTCTCAAGGTCCATCCATGTTGTCATAGTGGCAGTATGTCATCTTTTCTTATGGCTGAGAAGTATTCTGTAGTGTATACACAGCACATATTTTTTATCCAATCTTCTATCGAAGGACACTTTGGTTGTTTTCATGTCTTGGCCACTGTGAATACTGCTACAATGCATATAAAGGTACATGTGTCTTTACATACTAATGTTTTTTTACTTTTTTGGGGTAGATACCCAGTAGAGGGATTACTAGGTCATATGGCAGTTCTAGTCTTAATTTTCTGAAAAATCACCATACTTTTTCCATAATGGCATTACTAATTTACATTCCAAGCAGCAGTGAGAGAGGGTTCATTTTACTCGACAGCCTCTCCAACACTTATTATCTGTCTTGTTGATAATAGTTAATATAATAGGTGTGAGGTAGCATTACATTTAATTTCTTTCTGGGTGTGTTCTCTCTCTCCCTTCTCTTTCTTTTATGCTCCCTCTCTCAATTATTTTCTTCCACCCCATCTCTTCTCCCATCCTTTCTCTTCCTCTCCTCTCTGCTCCCCTTTTCTTTCACCTCTGGCTAGTGTTCAGCAAAGAAATGAGGTAACTAAGATCACATGTGTGGACTTTGTAATGCATTCTTTAGTCCCAGTAAAACTTTCAGATGACTGCAACTCTAGCTTTTAACTTGACTTGTAAGCTTAAGAGAGACACTGAACCAGAAACACCCAGATAAGCTGTTCCTGGGTTCCTGATCCACAGAACATGTCAAATAATATCTTTGTATTAAGTTTCTAGATGATTTCTTACATGTTAATAGGTAACTGATACACATCAGGTTATTCTATCTCAGGGAAGATAAACTAAAATCCAAGAATATTAATGGATTTATGCCATAAACACAAAGCTATATATTGTCACGGCTAAAATTTAAACCCTTGTCTTTTGACTTCTAGTTCATTGCTCCTTTCATTATGTCATATGTTCATATATGTAAGTAATACACATTCATACATAAGTTATATTTCTTTTATTTCTAGATCTATAATGTATAATTCTAAAAGTATTATTGAATCTTAATCTGAAATTATAAAATATAAATATTGATAATTTAATAATTCTCTTTGTATATCTTAAGCAAAAATAAAAGTATACTAATTATAAAACTTAAAAAAAACAATATTTTCTTTTTTAGGAAGAGGGACAGAGCCAGAAAGAGACAGAGAGGGACTGATAAGGACAGATAGGCCAGAAGGGAGAGAGATGAGAAGCATCAATTCTTTGTTGCAGCATCTTACTTGTTTATTGATTGATTTCTCTTATGTACCTTGACTGGGTGGCTCCAGCTGAGCCAACTACCCTTTGCTCAAGCCTGCAACCATGGATCATATTTGTAATTCCATGCTCAAGACAGCAATCCTGTGCTCAAGCTCGTGAGTCTGTGCTCAAGCCAGAAGAGCCCGCACTCTAACTGGCGACCTTGGGGTTTTGAACCTTGGTATTCGATATCCCTGGCCAATGCTCTATCTATTGAGCCACAGGCCAAAACCCAATTTTTTAGAACCAGAAACAACCAAGAACTTCAGAGATATCTGTCGTAGAGTTTCACTATATGGAAAATTGGGTTCTGCAAGGAAAAATTACTGATAATAGCCACAGTGTGAATTAAAGAGGGAGCAGGACTCAAATTTACCTCAGCTATATAAAGAAGGCATTTTTGAAATTTGATATTAATGTAGCTTTTACCCTGGGAACAGAGGTTTGCAAGTTCATATACATAAGGCTTAGCACAATAGCTGGCAGAGAGAGTCATAACTCTCTTACCTGGACTATTACTAGATTATTAGTAGTCTTTATTCCTTTTATAAAGAACAGTCATTAGTACTCTAGGGTGCAATGAAAACTCACAGATAATAGCTTACCCACTTGTGTACATCTAGTTCCACCTATTAAATTCAAGGTTTACTGAGACCTCAATGTTTTTTTAAAATCTCTCTGTCTTAAGTGTGCTTATTGTTGTAATTATTTTTTAAGGAACACTATGTAAACCAACTGATACAAAATTTAAAAGAGATCTGCTTTTTTTCTTAAAATATAAATTAAATATTTGGAGAAAAGTTGATGAAGGCAAGTAATTAATTATAAAATTGCTTTCAAATTAGTTGTAAGAGGGAGATTGGAAGAAATAAAAATCTAGAGCATCCTGCACTTTTATTTCCTCATAATTCAAATTTTTGCTACATTTCAAAGAAAGTGAAACTTGATATCAGAGATGATGTTATATCTTATGGTTTATGTAATAGTGAACATGCAAACATTAGAGGACCACACTCAATGAAAATGCCTTCACCCTATACAAAGAAAGAGAAAATATGCTCATTTTTATGATTTAATAATGTCTAAAGTACGTATTTGTCATTTTTATTTTATTTTATTATTTTTAGGTTTTATTTATTCAGTTTTAGAGAGAGAGAAGAGGGAAGAGCAGGAAGCATCAATCCCCATATGTGCCTTGACCAGGGAAGCTCAGGGCTTCATACCAGTGACCTTAGCATTTCCAGGTCAATGTTTTATATACTGCACCACCACTGGCCAGGGTGTATTAGTCATTATTAAATGATTTCTAGTTTTAACCAATTTTTTTAATGAACCAAGTATCAGTCGCAAATGCATCATGTAATAAGGTTTCTGTTGTTGTATATATTCTTAGTGTCTAAGGAATGAATAAATGAGAAATATGATGGGTTAGGTAAAACAAAGCATCCTATATATTCAAGAACTTTTATTTGAATAATTTGCCAACATTTATGTAATGTACACTTAAATGTCAATCTTTTTTTCATCATTGGGTAGAGAGTGTTTGAGTTAAAATAAAGAATTTTCAAGTCTCCTCTTATTTCATGTTACACATTTCCCTCCTTGATAAAGCAGATTTCTTTCTAAGGTGTCTCATGAAAGTTCTCCCTTGCCAGCTCTACCTGAATGACTTCCATGCTGGGTGAGAGTGTGCAAGAAATATGTTTTTTCCAGTGTCATCCACATTGCGACAGTTGTTTCTGATGAAGGAGTTTCCAGGGCTGATAAGGAACCATTACTGATGGCTAAACATAATAGGGAGCAGCCATCATATTTTAGGGCTTGAATGCTTAAGGAGCTTGTGCAAGCTAATAACTCTGGTAGAAAATTTCTATGGGATTCTGCTTTTGAAATGGATTAAAAATACACTGTGGCCCTGGCCGGTTGGCTCAGCGGTAGAGCGTCGGCCTGGCATGCGGGGGACCTGGGTTCGATTCCCGGCCAGGGCATATAGGAGAAGTGCCCATTTGCTTCTCCACCCCCACCCCCTCCTTCCTCTCTGTCTCTCTCTTCCCCTCCCGCAGCCAAGGCTCCATTGGAGTAAAGATGGCCGGGCGCTGGGGATGGCTCCTTGGCCTCTGCCCCAGGCACTAGCGTGGCTCTGGTCGCGGCAGAGCGATGCCCCAGAGGGGCAGAGCATCGCCCCCTGGTGGGCAGAGCGTCGCCCTTGGTGGGCGTGCCGGGTGGATCCCGGTAGGGCGCATTCGGGAGTCTGTCTGACTGTCTCTCCCAGTTTCCAGCTTCAGAAAAATACAAAAACAAAAACAAAAACAAAAACACACTGTGTATGAATCAACAGTCCTTTGTATAGCAAAAGCTGTTTCTCAAATTAAATCTATGTTTGTATCAATTTATTCTCATACAAGTTGTGCTTAAAAATATTAATCTTATTTGTTCTGGTAGACACTGTCATCACGTGTACTTATTTTCATGAATTAAAAACATATAATAATATGTGAAAGTATACTCTAATTGTATGGGCTCGAGACTTTCTTTTGAATGAATTATTCATCATTTTCTCCAGACTTTTAGGTTTTGTATAAATCATCACCATGTCATAGATCTGTTTACCTCTGCATTTCTTCATTTTGATTTCATAAGTTTAACATAAATTACCAATCATTACCATCATTTTTCTACCTCACCAACAATTTTTCTTTTTTTCTTTGCATTTATTTATCGACTTAATACTACTGTTCTGCATATGCCTATCTCCACCAACTATTGATCTCTCTGTAGGTGTACATATAATATCACATTATGTTCTTTTCTTTCTTCAGCCATCTCTTCATTTGGGGGTTTTATTGGAAACTCTTTCTTAACTTGAATCCCTAAACTTTCTGATTTATTGATTCAAAACAATATTTCTTTGCAGTAGCTAATACCCTCATAATGATATGTCTGACTCTGAGTTCAATGAGGATAGGGAACATAAGTTTTTTATGCTCTCTATTGTGTCTTCAATGACCAGTAGAGTGACTGACTCTTAATAGTCATCCAATGAATATTTAATAAATTGATGTATAAATGGCTGTATGTATTTGTATCCTCATCCATTTCTATCTCATTTCCATCATCAATACATCAGCTTCTCTCTTATCTTTGATTATCTATATCATTGTAACAGTGTCTCTCAAGCTTTCTATTCATCATCCCAACTAATTATCTATCTCTATCTTTAAACTTCTCTATCTGTATCTGAAATGCAACCCAGCATTTTACTAATATATTACAAAACA
This sequence comes from Saccopteryx bilineata, assembly GCF_036850765.1. Classification (NCBI taxonomy): domain Eukaryota; kingdom Metazoa; phylum Chordata; class Mammalia; order Chiroptera; family Emballonuridae; genus Saccopteryx; species Saccopteryx bilineata. The sequence goes on along the minus strand of NC_089502.1, from coordinate 83,365,750 downwards.
TTTTTATCTATTTATTTTTGTGTCTATGTCTCTTTCATCTCCTCTGTCACGCATTAATCTATTTTAGCCTTCCTACCTAAATTATATTATATGTCATCTCAATATAGAATGATAGGTGTGCATATTTTTAGTGAAAGGCTAAAAAGAAAGATTACCAAAAATTTACATCTTTCTTTCATTTATTTTATATAAATTCAATGATATGACCTCAGCAAATAAAAAAGAGGAAAATACCAACCTAAGTAGTACCTGTCACTCCATGTAATGAATATAGTCCATAAATGAAATATCTGCTATTCCCAAAGTAATATATATATATATATATATATATATATATATATATATATATATATATAATATATATATATATATATTTTACAGAGACAGAGAGAGTCAGAGAGAGGGATAGAGAGGGACAGACAGACAGGAACAGAGAGGTGAGAAGCATCAATCATTAGTTTTTCATTGCGCATTGCAACACCTTAGTTGTTTATTGATTGCCCTTTCATATTTGCCTTGACCACAGGCCTTCAGCAAACCGAGTAACTCTTTGCTCAAGCCAGCAACCTTGGGTCCAAGCTGGTGAGCTTTTGCTCAAACCAGATAAGCCCGTGCTCAAGCTGGTGACCTCGGAATCTAGAACCTGGGTCCTTGGCATCCCAGTCCAATGCTCTATCCACTGTGCCACTGCCTGGTCAGGCTCTATGCCTATTTCTTCACCTATAAAATAAAAATATATATATATAACACCTTTCTTATGGGGTCACTATTAGAATTAAATTATTTAAAATAGACAAAGTCCTTTAAAAAGTGGGTGGTACAATTTTAACTGCTATTATTATTGATAGTGATATTTTTTTTGTTTTTCTGCTTTTAAATATTGGAAATGTAGCTCACTTATAACTCACACTTTTTAAAATCTCCTTCTCCCAGTACAGTTATAACATATCATATGAAACTTAAAAATTAAGTAGACTGCTTTATTTCTCTTGAATTTCTGCTTTTCAAATTAAGAATATTATTTTTTCCACCCTCCATTTCATCTTGTCCACCTTGCAGTCTGAAGCAGTTATATTTTTATCTTTACATTCTGAAAGTTGATAATGGCTTTAATCTGATCTCTAAGCATGATTAAAACATCTGTGGCTTTTCTAAAACTCTAAGATGGAGGAAATAATTTAAAATTTTTTATGGGCCTAGCATGTTTAAAACTACATTTCTAGCTCCACAAAACCAATGTCACACTTACTTAGCTATTGATAAGACACTGTTCCAAGAGCCAATTTCAGTTAGATGCTCCTTTTCCATAAATCACAATTGATTTTACTATGTTCTCAATTTTTTGTATAATAGCAATCATTGCATCTATTCTATCAGTTCTTTTTAATATTCATCTAGTATTCTCTGTCCTCTCACTCTTAGCTGGATTGCTGATTCTGTAAGACTCCTGAATAGTGGTAATCCTTTTATTTTTTTATAGCTGTTTTGCTGAATCCCATTGTCTTCTTCCCAGTGTATTCCTTTTTTTGTTCTTCCTGAAGTATGTTTGTCTTCAAGTAACATTCTAAAATACAAAAGACACAAACTTTCAAGTCTCTGCTGGCTGAAAGTTTTTTTATCCTGCTTTCACATTTGATAGTGTATTTAGAATAAAAATTTCCTCACACACATACTTTCTTCTTAAAAGCTGACTATTCTTTTTGCCTGACCTGTGGTGGTGAAGTGAATAAAGTGACAACCTGGAATGCTGAGGTCACCAGTTCAAAACCTTGGGCACATATGGGAGCTGATGCTTCCTGTTATACCCCTCTTCTCTCTCTCTCTCTCTCTCTTTTCTCTATAATAAATAAATTTTAAAAATTTTTAAAAAGTTAACCATTTTTTATGATAAAGAGAGAGAAACAGAAAGAGAGACAGATAGGGAGACAGACAGGAAGGGAGACAGATAAAACTCATCAATTCTTCATTGAAGCACCTTAGTTGTTTATTGATTGCTTTCTCATATATGCCTTGACCAAGGGCTACAGCAGAGTAATTGACCCCTTGCTCAAACCAGTAAGTGACCTTGGGCTCAAGCCAGTGACCTTTGGGCTCAAGACAGTGACCATGCGGTCATGTCTATGAGCCCACACTCAAGCTGGTGACCTTGGGTTTCAAATCTTTGACCTCTGCATTTCAGGCTGATGCTCTATTCACTGTGCCACTGCCTGGTCAGGCAAAATGTTAAACATTTTTTATTGGTGTCTAGCATCTAGCATAATTGATAAAAAGTTTGATGTCAATATGACAATAATTGTTTTGTGACTGAGTCCTCATTTAACTCCGCACTACCCCTTGGGAAGATTTTAGGGTTTTTTTTTTTAAATTTCTTTGAAGTTATAAAGGTTTAAAATTATTTTTATAAGAGAGACTTAATTATTTTACTTATTGTTCTGAGCCCTTTGATCTGAATTCTTCTATATGCTTGCTTTGAAAAATTCTCATATATTATTTACTGTATATTTTTACTATTTTCTGTTATCTCTTTCTAGCACTCCTGTTAGCCATAATTTTAAGTTAAAAATAAATTTTATTTTTCATTTTTTATCTTTTAATTTTTTCTCCTTTTTGGAGACATGCTTAAATTTGTCATTGTGTTTATATTGAAAATTTTATTGCTAATTATAATTTTAACTTATAAGCTCTCTTTCTTTCTGTTTCATTGTTGTTTTTCCATAATATCTTGTTTCCATTTTATGGATTTTCATATTCTTGTACATATTTTCAAACTTATTACAGATCTTTCTGGAGTTATTTTTATTCTGTTATTTTCCCCTGCTTTTCTAAGCCAGTCACTTTCTTTTTATTTTTTTTAGTTCCTTTTGCATCTGTCCATGTTTTTTCTCAAATGTCTGGTGATACTCCTTCGTTCATTTTTGAGAATAAAGCCACAAAAAGAGTGTTGTGCTAGTTGAGATTTCTACTAATGCATTTTATTTTTATTGTAAACAGGGTAGTAGCTTTTATGTATGTTGAGGGTATACTAAACCACAGAAAGGCCACTATTTTACTCTGAAATGTAGATAGTCAGTGGATGACCTTGATTCTCTTCAGTTAATTTGATTTCTCTAGTGGAAAATATAATTTCTTCTGAGTAGTTAAATATTTTCTTCAGGGAAAAGTTGTTTCTGTCCTGATATTAATGGATAAGGAGCTACACAAACCTTATTTCTAGTGAGTTTTCTGAGCACAATATTTAAATTTAAGTCTCATAAATGGTCCTAATGACAAATAGCAAATGATGATACATTAATTCAAGAAAATCTAAGGTTCTGGAAGAACAATGAGTTAGTGGAATTTGAACTGAAAAACATTTCTTCCCTCTTCTCTCAGAGCTCAGTTAGACAGAAAGTTGATTCTAGACAGATATAGCCTAGAATACAGGGCACATTCTGACTCCACTTTGAGTAATTGGGCTAGATTACTTGTGAGTATGATTCTAAAGATATTACTGTAGACTGAAAGGTGTCTCCCTTACAGTCAAATTTGTATGTTCAAGCAATAACACCTAACGTCATAGCTTTTAGAGAGGGGCCTTTATGAAATAAATAAGTTTAGATGTGATGATGAGAGTGGGGCATTCATGCAGAGTATAATGCACTTATAAAAAGAAACACAAGAGGACCTGGCCGGTTGGCTCAGCGGTAGAGCGTCGGCCTGCCGTGCTGGGGACCCGGGTTCGATTCCCGGCCAGGGCACATAGGAGAAGTGCCCATTTGCTTCTCCACCCCCACCCCCTCCTTCCTCTCTGTCTCTCTCTTCCCCTCCCACAGCCGAGGCTCCATTGGAGCAAAGATGGCCCGGGCGCTGGGGATGGCTCCTTGGCCTCTGCCCCAGGTGCTAGAGTGGCTCTGGTCGTGGCAGGGTGACGCCCCAGAGGGGCAGAGCATCGCCCCCTGGTGGACAGAGTGTCGCCCCTGGTGGGCGTGCCGGGTGGATCCCGGTCGGGCGCATGCGGGAGTCTGTCTGACTGTCTCTCCCCATTACCAGCTTCAGATAGAATAAAAAAAAATTTAAAAAAAAAGAAACACAAGAGAGAGCATTTCACATTCTCTCAATCTCTCTCTCTCTCTCTTTTCCTGCCAATTAAGGACACAGTGACAAGGTGGTTATCTACAAGTCACCAAGTGAGCTCTTACTAAAAACTGCTTTGATTTTGGACTTCTAGACACAAAACCTCTAAGAAAATTTCTGTTATGAAATTCACACATTCTGTGGTATTTTCTTAAAATATATTTTTAAATTTGTGTTGACAGGGATTCAAGTGTCCAACTCAATATAACACCCTCTACAAACTGCATCAGGACTCTCCATACCCCCAACTTTGCCTCACTCCCCCTATTTCCATCCTTCTTTTCCTTGGCTATTGCTGCACCGTTGTCTGTATATACATGCTATATCTATATAAATTAAAATGTAAATGTTCATTTGTTCAAAATCTTAAATCTCCTAAACTTCTTCACCAATTGCTTTGAAATTTTGACACAACATTGCATTCAAATATGCACATATTTTTATGTTTTTATATACTTACTATTATATAGATGTCATACCTGTGATAGGTAAAAAACATGAGTTTTTGAAAAACAGTGCCATCTGTTGGATGTAAAAGCAACACATGCTACACTAAATATTTTACGATTCCATTTTAATGTTATGGAAGAAATATAAATTGCACATGGTTGAAAATGTTTTCTGTTGAATACGCAAGGAAAATTCATATATAAACATGGATTTCACAGCAGAAATCTATAATTATGTATTGATAATGATTGAAAATTTGTGCTCAGAAATCACAAACAAAATTCTGAATCAATTGGGAATGCCAGCACCAAATCAATCTGCTGCTGCTTTGTTCAATGTAGAATTGTGTTGTGAACAAAATTACAACACAGGTGATCTTTTGTCATATGAGCAATCAAATATTCTTATGCTAACACTTGAGCAATAAGGCATTTATAATCAAATAATGCAAACTGTCAATAATAGGGTTACAGAAATCTTCCTTTTAGATGCTCCAGGATAAACTGGTAAAATGTTCTTTATTAGATTGATTCTGGAAACAATTCGATCCTAAAATGACATAGCCTTAGCTCTTGCATCATCTGGAATAGCTGCAACATTGCTACCAGGAGGAAGATCTGTTCATTTCACTTTGAAATTGTCATTAAACATGCAATTCATTGAGACTCCACATGCAACATTTCTAAAGCATCCAGCATTGGAAAAGTATTGCAGAAATGCAAATTTATTGTTTGGGATGAATGCACAAAAAATCGTGCGTGGAAACATCAAACTATTTGGGAACACTTTAATATTGCTTGCAGGAGATTTCAGGCAAACATTACCTGTAATTCCTCTATCGACACCAGTGGGTGAAATAAATGCTTGCCTAAAATACTCTACTTTGTGGCAACACATAAAAACATTAAAATTCACTACAAATATGCATGTCCAGTTGCAAAACAATTAATCAGCTGAGTTATTCTCACATCAATTGCTGGAAATTGGAAACAGAATGGTGCCAGTTGATCTGACCTAAGGATGAATTTCATCACCTCATAACTTCTGCAATTTAGTTATGTCAAGAGAAAAATTGGTTGAAAAAGTATTTCCCAATATTCAAACCAATTATAATAATCACGACTGGCTGAGTGAACAAGCTATTTTTGCATCCAAGAACAAAGACATCTATGAACTTAACAATATTATTCAGTCTAACATTCAAAGTGAGGCAGTCACATACAAGTCTGTTAAAACTGTTGTGGAAACAGATACAGCAGTTAATTATAACACAGAATTTTTTAATTCACTCGATCTGCCAGGGATGCCACTGCATGTACTGCAACTGAAAATTAGTGTGCCAATTATCATGTTGCAAAATGTCAACCAGTCAAAGCTTTGCAACAGCATGTGGCTTGCAGTAAAAAAATAAATGAGCAACATTGTAGAAGCAACAATCTTGACATGGCCTTTCAAAGGTAAAGATGTCCTCATTCCTCACATTCCTATGATTCCAACAGATATGCCATTTCAATTTAAGTGATTGCAGTTCCCAATTTGATTGGCATTTGCAATCACCATTAATAAAATTCAGGGCCAATGTTTAGAATTGTGTGGTTTAGATCTAGACATGGATTGCTTCTCACATAGACAAGTATATGTTGCATGTTAGAGTCAGCAAACCAGACAATCTCTATATCTGCACAGACAATGAAATAACAAAAAATATTGTGTACTCACAAGCATTGTGAAATTAAACATATTAGAAACGTGATCTTTCTCTTTTCTTTCTTTTCCATTTAACCAGACTGAGCCACAACAATGCGTGGCTAAGTACAGCTAGTGTGTGTGTGTGTGTGTGTATGTATATATATGTTTAGTTAATCATCTTCCCTTCTTCTTGATCCAGTCTTCCTTTTCCACTTCACTGTGAAAGCTGTTCATTCATTCTCTGTCCTCCTGCATCTGTTTCTATTTTGTTCCTCAGTTTATTATTTTCATTAGATTCCACATATAACTAAGGACATATGGTACTTGTCTTTCTCTGACTGGCTTATTTTACTTAGCATAATCACCTACAGGTTTGTCTATGATGGCAAAAAAGGTAAGATTTCTATCTTTTTGATGGTTATGTAGTACTTCACTGTGTAAATATACCACAGCTTTTTTATTCACTCATCCACTGATGACTACTTGGACTGCTTCCAGATCTTGGCTATTGAAAATAATGCTGCAATGAAAATGAAAGTGCCTTTTTTTTTTTGAAATAATGTTTTTAAATTCTTAGTACATATTCTCAAAAGTTAGATTACTGGGTCATAAGCCATTCCATTTTTAACTATTTGAGAAAATGCCATATTGTTTTCCACAGTGGCTACACAAGTCTGCATTCCCACCAGCAGTGAAATAGGGTTTTCTTTTCTCCACACCCTCGCTAGCACATTTTGTGTGTTGATTTGTTGAATGAGAGCCATTCTGACTGGTGTGAGGTGATATCTCATTGTGGTTTTAATTTGCATTTCTCTTATTATTGATGATGTACATTTTTTCATATGTCTATTGAAATCTTTTTGGAGAAGTGTATATTCAAACTTTTCACCCATTTTCTAATTGGATTATTGGTCTAACTGGTGTTGAGTTTTAAATGTTGCTTTATAAATTTTTATTATTAACCCTATATCAGATGTACTGAAGAATACATTCTCCTATGAAGTGACTTGTTTGTTTGTTTTTTTTATTTTGTGAATGTAATCTTTGGCTGTGCAAAAGCTTTTCATTTTGGTGTAGTACATTTGTTTATTTTGTTTTTTATTTCACTTGCCCAAGAAAAACTAATGGCAACAATATTGCTATGAGATGTCTGAGGATTTACTGTCTATGCTTTCTTCTAAGATTTTTAAGATTTTGTGACTTACATATAAATTTTTACCCATTTTGAGTTTATTTTTGGGAACAGTGTAAGATGTTTGTCTAGTTTCATCCTCTTGCATGTACCTGTTCAATTTTTTCTGCACCATTTCTTAAAGAAACTATTTTTCACTTCATTGTATACACTTGCTTTTTTGTTAAATAGTAGTTGACTATAAAAAATATGGGTTTGTTTCTGGGTTCTCTGTTCTATTCCTTGATCTGTACACCTGTTCTTATGTCAGTATCAGGCACTTTGTTCTTTTCAAAATTATCAAGAGTGTTTAGGTTCTTTTTCAGTTGCATATAAATTTTAAAAAAATTTGTTCTAGATCTGATAAGTATGCCATTGTTATTTTAACAGGAATTGTATTGAATCTATAGATTACTTTTGGTTTTATGGATATTTTAATGATGTTAATTCTTCCTAACTATGAACAAGGTACATGCTTCTACTTGTTTGTATTTTCCTCAATTTCTTTATTCAATGTCTTGTAATTTTCCAAATACAGATCTTTAACCTCCTTGGTTAAATGTATTCTTAGGTACTTTATTTTGTTGTTATTCTTGTAATAGTAGATGGGATTGTTTTCTTAATTTCTATATCTGACAGTTTATTATTGGTGTATAAAAATGCTATTGATTTATGAATACTAATTTTTATGTCCTGCCACTTTACTACATTCATTTATTAGGTCTAGTAGTTTCTGGCAAATATATTAGGGTTTTTAATGTACATTATCAAGTTGTTAGCAAATAATAACAATTTTACATTTTTCTTTTTCATTTGAATGCCTTTTATTTCCTTTCTTGTTTAATTGATGTATCTAGGACTATGGGTATATGTTTTTAAGGTATCCCAAGCTGACAAAGATAAGTGTTTTAAAAAATAATAGAGATTTTGGTGAAAGACAGTTTGGATGAAATAGGTACATTTAACAATAGGTTATACCATAAGCTGACTAATATTCTAGAGATATTTGAGTAGGGGAAAGTTGGGAAGAGCCCTCTTGTTATCAGAAGACCTTCTCAAACAGTGAACTTGCAAACTATGCTTTTCAAAGAGACTATATTTGGTGGAATTAATCTATGGAACAATTTATCCCCAAGGACATTGTTGAAAATAATAAAATAAGCCCTGGCCTGTTGGCTCAGCGGTAGAGCGTCGGCCTGGCATGTGGGGGACCAGGTTCTATTCCCGGCCTGGGCACATAGGAGAAGCGCCCATTTGCTTCTCCACCCCCCTCCCTCCTTCCTTTCTGTCTCTCTCTTCCCCTCCTGCAGCCAAGGCTCCATTGGAGCAAAGATGGCCTGGGCGCTGGGGATGGCTCCTTGGCCTCTGCCCCAGGTGCTAGAGCGGCTCTGGTCGTGGCAGAGCAATGCCCCAGAGGGGCAGAGCATCGCCCCCTGGTGGGCAGAGCGTTACCCATGCTGGGCGTGCCGGGTGGATCCCGGTCGGGCGCATGCGGGAGTCTGTCTGACTGTCTCTCCCCGTTTCCAGATTCAGAAAAAATACAAAAAAAAAATAATAAGCAGCTGGTGCTTAGTAAATTTTAAAGTAGTGGATAAGAAAAAAGTTAATTAAACAGAGCTTTTGCTATAATTACCATTATCTTATGGAGAATTTGGGCCCATCTAAGGCTTTGAACACTGAAGTGAACTATCAAGGTTTGAATTTCTAAATAAAATATACTTAGTCAAAATTAACCGGCCAGCCACTAACTAAATAAAAATGAAGCCCAAGAAATGATGAACTGGACCATTATCTAAAGTTTTTACATAATAATATCTAAAATGTCCATCTTTACTTCTTTATTTGTTTTAATAAAGTGAGAAGAGGAGAGGCAGACACAGACTTCCACATGTGCCTTGACCAGGTTTCAACTAGCTAGCCCCCTATAAGTTACTCTCCTCATCTGGTAAGTTGCACTATTGCTTGACAACGGAGCTTTGTTTAGCACTTAAGGTAGAGACCATGGAGCCATCCTCATCATCCCGGGCCAACTTGCTGAAATAAATAAAATCAAGGATGCTGAAGGGGAATATATATAGAGAAAAAGACAAGTATGAGGGGAAAAAGTGGAAAAGCAGATGGCTGCTTCTCCTGTGTGCCCTGACTCAGAATTATACCTGGGACATACACACACTGAGAAGACACTCTACCACTAAGCCAACAAGCCAGGAGAAAACAGCATGGCATTTCCTCAAAAATATTAAAAATAAAAATGTCTTTTGACATAGCTATTCCACTTTTAAGAATATATTCTAAGAATCCTAAATCACTGATCTGAAAGAAGATATTCACTCCCTTGTATATTGCAGCATTATTTATAATGCATAAGATCTGAAAACAGTCCAAGTGTCCATCAGTGGATAAGTGAATTAAAAACCTGTGGTAAAACCCTGGCAAGTTGGCTCAGTGGTTTTGTATTGGCCAAACATGTGGAAATCCCAGGTTTGATTCCTGGCTAGGGTACACAGGAGAGTTGCCCATCTGATTCTCTACCCTTCTGCCTCTCCTTTCTCTTTGTTTCTCTTCCCTTCCCACAGCAAAGCTCCATTGGAAGAAAGTTGACCTGGGTGCTGAGTATGGGCCCATGGCCTCTTCCTCAGGTGCTAAAATGGCTCCAGTTGCAATGAAGCAGTGCCCCAGATGGTCAGAACATTGTTTCCTGGTGGGTTTGCCAGATGGATCTTAGGTGCATGTGAGAGTGTGTCTCTCTGCCTCCCTGATTTTCACTTCAGGAAAATACAAAAGCAAAACAAAACAAAAAAAAATCATGGTACATATACACAATGGAATACTACACAGCTGTGATAAAGAAGGAAATCTACCTTTTGTGATGGCATAGATGGATTTGGAAATAATTATGTTAAGCGAAATAAGCCAGACAGAGAAAGAAAGATATAATATGATCTTACTTATATGTGGAATTTAATGAACAAAGTAAACTGAAGAACGGAATAGAAGCAGAGGCGGCATTACAGGGAGCTGAAAGACAGCTGTTAGATGGAAGTGGGATAAAGGGATGGGATTCAAGAAAGCAAAGGGATTAGTGAAATTATATATACATAACACATAGATACAGATAACATGACAGGAAATCCCAGGGGAGGGAATGAGGGATTTAGGGGAAGGGAGTCAAAGGGGGTGTAATGGGAGACACTGGGATGAGTGGTGTAGGTGTTATATTGAGTGGAACACTTGAATCCAAGTTAACACAATAAATTAAAATTAATAAATATTAAAAAAACTGAGTCTAAAGAGATATAAAAACAGAGACAAAATGATATATAGAGACAAAGAAAATGACAACATGACATAGCAAAATTTCTAGGTTGAAATAAAAGCAGTAGAAAGAAGGAAATTTATTTTATTCCAGCTCAAATCAAGAAATAAGGGAGATCCAAAGTAAACAACTTAATATCATATCTTAGGAAACTAGAAAAAAAATATAGCAAAGACAATGAAAAGTCAACAGTAGAAAAAAATAATAAAAATGACAGTACAATTTTAAAAATAGAAAAAAAGAAAAATATAGAAAAAGTTAATACAACAGAGAGCTGGTTCTTTAAAAAAATCAATAAAATTGACAAAACTCTGGTTAGGCTCACTACAAAAAAAACAAGAAACTACTCATATAAACAAAATCTGAAAAAAGGCTTAATTAACATAAATATCATTTACATACACAGGATTATCTTCTCATACTATGAAGAATTATATACCACCAAATTCAACAACCTAGATGAAATGTATAAATTCTTAAAACTATACAATTTTCCTAGACTGAGTAACAAAAAAGTAGATAACATAAATAGATGCATAAGTAGGGAGGAAATAGAACTATCATAAACCTTTCCAAAAATAAATATTCAGAACTAGGTGGCTTTACTAGTGAATTCTACCAAACATTCAATGATGATTTGGTACCTATACTTCTTATAGTCCTCCAAAAGCATAGAAGAATAAACAATACTTCCTAACTTATTTTATGATGCCAACATAACCCTGATACCAAATCCAGGCAAAGACAACATAAATAAATGGGAAACAACAGACCAATCTCTCTAAGAAATACAGATGAAAAGTTCTAAACAAAATATTAGCAAATCGAATACAACACATTAAAAAATAATTTATCACAATAAAGTGGCATTCATTCCAGGAGCACAAGAATGGTTCAAAATATGTGAATCCATCATCAGAATAATTCACATCAATAAAAAAAAGCAATATGATTCCATCAATAGATGCTATAAAGGCATTTGATAAGATACACCATCTCTTTATGTTTAAAACACTCTATAAAATGGGGATAAAAGTACCTCAACATAATAAAGGCTATATATTACAAACCATCAACTAATATCATACAAACTGTTAAAAAATGTAGGCTTTTTCTCTAAAACAAGGTAGAAGACAAGGCTGCCTACTCACTCCACTCTTATTCAACATAGTTCTGGTAATTTTTGCCATAGCAATCAGGCAAGAGAAAGAAATAAAAGATTTCATATAGGAAAAAGAAAGTAAAGGTATCCCATTTTGCATATTTTATGGTTTAGTTAGTAGAAAACCCCAAAAACTCCACAAAATACTATCAGAATCAATAAACCAATATGACAAAGTCACAGGATACAAAATCAATATACAAAATCCATTGCTTTTATATATGCCAACATTAAAACATCAGAAAATGAACTGAAAATAAATTTTTTTTACAATTACAACAAAAAATAAAACACCTCAGAATAAACTTAACAAAAAACATGATCTGTATACTAAAACTACAAAGCATTATTAAAAGAAAATAAAAAAAGAAAAAATGAAACAATATTTTATGTTCATGAATTTGAAGAATCAACATAGTTAAAATATTCATATTTTCCAAAGCAATATGTCAATTTAATGCAACATCATTAAAATTGCAATGTAACTTTTTAAAGAAACAGAATGAAAAGTCACCAGGTTTGTAGGGAAGCATAAAAAACACCGAGTAGATGAGGCAATCCTGAAGAAAATGAATAAAGCCTGAGATAGCACACTACTTGACTTCAAATTATACTATAGAGCAATTATAACTATAATAAAACAGCATGGTTTTGGCAGTAAAACTGTCATACAGATAAAGAAGACAGAATTGAGAGCTCAGAAATAAAACCACACACATACACACATAACACACACACATATTCTTTGATAAAGGAGCAAAACACAAACAAAGAAGAGAAGAAGTCGTCTTCAATAAATGGTGCTGGGAAAATTGAAAAGCTACATGCAAAAGAATGAAACTCAACTACAATTTATCTCTCTGCATAAAAATTAATTCAAAATGAATCAAAGACTTAAATATAAGATCTAAAACAATAAATTACATAGAAAAAAAACCAGATACTAAATTTATAGACCTAAGCCATAGAGAAAAGTTTATGAATTTGACCACAAAGGCAAGGGAAGTAAAAGCAACAGTAAATATGGGACTGTATAAAAAGCTTCTGCACAGCAAAACAAACTCACAACAAAACAAACAGGCAGTCAACTAAATGAAAGATATTTGCAAACAACAGTTCCTATAAGAGGTTAATATCTAAAATATATGAAGAACTAACAAAATTTAAGAACATAGAAGCAAACAGTTTAATTTAAAAATGAGAGTGGATCTTAACAGAGACTACTCTCAAGAGGAAATACAAATAGACAACAAATATATGAAGAGATGCTAATCTTTACTAGCTATTGGCAAAATCCTAATCAAAACTGCAATAAGATACCACAATACACTTGTTAGATTGGCTATTATCAACAAGTCAGGTAACAACAAATGTTGAAGAGGCTGTGAGAAAAAGAAACCTTTATTCACTCCTGGTGGGGATGCAAATTAGTACAACCATTATGGAAGAAAGTATCATGGTTTCCCAAATAGAACTACCATATAATAAAGCAGTACCTCTAACATTGATATGTAAAAACATATGCACCCCCATGTTCCTCATAGCTTTATTCACAGTTGCTAACACATGGACACAAAGTGTCTCTAAATAGAGGATTGGATAAAGAAGTCGTTCTACATATCAATATATACAATGAAATACTCAGCCTTAAGAAACGATGACATAGTGCCATTTATGACAACATAGATGGACCTTGAGAACGTTATACTTAGTGAAATATGTAAATCAGAGAAATTTAAGAATTGTAATATTTTACACATAGGTGGTATATATAACTGAAACTCATGGACATAGAAAAAAGTGAAGTGGTTACTAGGAGGAAGGGGACGTGGAAAAAGGGGATGGAAAAAGAGATGTGAGCAAAGATGTAAAGAGAGGTAAATATAAGGTGATAAATAATAATTTGACTTTTGGTGATGATTATGCAACATAATCAATTGTTTAAATGCTAATAAAATGTTTACTTGAAATCTATGTATTCTTATTGATCAATGTCATTGTATTAAAGTTAATTTTCTAAATAAAATTAAAAAAATAGATTTATCTAAAACTATTCTAATTTTTTTACCAAAAGACATAGAAATAAAAAAGGCTAAACTAAACTTAAAATAGAAAAGAAATAATAAAGGCTGGAATTCAGAAATTAATAATACACTAAATAGAAAAACAATGAGTATTTTGTAAATGATGGATGCATTTGTTCACATACTTTTAATATCCTTGTTTTTAGACACAAATATCACAACTGCTCTCTTTCTTACCTAAATTTCTTTTTTACAATCTTGTCATATATGTGCATAGCAGACAAATATTCTTATTGAATTTAGGTACTAGGGTGAGGCTTTCTCTTTTTCAGTCAAATATATTATTTGTTTACCATCATCCAGATATTTGTTGAAATCACTGTTTTTTTGTGGTTTCCTTCACATTGTTTTTGTTTCTGAATCTCTTATTAACTTATTAGTCTCCTAAAAAGGAACACACTAAAAGGCAAATGACTGTCACTTTAAATATGAAGTACTAAATTGTTTAATTATACATTGCATCATCACAGTGAATATTTATAAATTTCATGGACATAAATTAGTAACAACTGTTCTGTTTTAGCTAAACTGTTTATTTTACTTTTTATGTTTATTAGTGGGAAAAAATTTTTTCTAAAATTTAAGGCTTAAATGGATTAAAGCTGGCCTATGATTTAGAGATGTTTACATGTTACTGAGTTGAGCTTCTTATAATGTATGCTGTAGAATGTAAAAATTAAACATTTATACCACCTATTAAGGTGATAAGTGTTTAAAAGTTGAAACTTTTAAAAGTTGAAACTTATAAAGTTGGTTACTCTTTTAAAATTACACATTCTAAATTTTAAAAATTTTTAAAAAATGTTGCAGTGTCACTACTAGCACATTTTATATTAACAATTTAAATACTTTTATTTTTATATAAATGTGTCTACTAATATTTTAAAGCATTTTAATAAAAATAAATTTGAACAAGAATGAATGTATTAGGGAATGAAATATGATACAATCACATTAGGTCACCTGAGAGAACAGAAGCCTGGAATGCCTGGGATTTGCTCTGCTGGGGCTCCAGAAATGTACAAAAACTTCAAAGACTGGATCTCCTACTGTCAGGAGAAACAGAAAGATTACAGAGCAGTTGAAGAGATACTAAACAAAGTAGTAGCAGAATGAGGGGTCACTCAGTATGCTGGCAGACCACATAATGTAGAGACAGAGAAAAACAAAGTAAAATCCTCAAATTCCCAAATCCCACATACCTCTTTTAATGATGTACAAAGAATGTCAGAGACATACCCCACAGCCTCCTCTAATGGTGTACAAAGAGTGGCAGAAACACACACCACAGCTTCCTCTAATGGTGTACAAAGAATGGCAGAGACATACCCCACAGCTAGTTCCACAAGGTCACTGTTTTTCCTGAAAAACAATGGTGCTCTGTATCTGTTCCCATGGTCTGTTGATAAATAGAAAGAAGCAAATGGAGGTGTGAGATCACCATTGCTAAAGCTATGAAGCCCTTACAGCATACCTCACTCATCACTGAAACTACAGCCTTGCCTCTTTAAGCAGGACAGCAACATCTCAGTGGAGATCAATCCAAAAATAATACAATGCAAAACTTGAAATTCAACACCATTTGCTGGTAAAAAAAAAAACCACAAAAACCTTTCAGAACTTCAATATTTTTTATTTCTTTGATTTTTTATTTTTTTACTTTTTTGAGTGTGTTTTTTATTTTAGATTTTTTTCTCTAGGTTTTTATTTATTGTATTTTATTATGGTTTCTCTCTTTTATTTTTTATTATTAAAATTATTGCAATTTATATTTTTATTTTTAATAATAGATTTATTTTTTTGTAGCTGTCTTTTTTATTCCATAACAACACTCAAAATGACATCAAGGCAGAGAAAAACTAATCAATTACTATCCAAGGAAGTGATGTAGTTCAGAAAGAAATTGAAAATATATACAAAAAACAATTTTAAGTGAATGGAAATCTTGTAGTTTAACAATAGGAGCTGAAAACTGAAATTCTGAAAATACTCAATAAAATTTGAGAGCACAATGATAGACAACTCAGTGAGATAAAAAACACATTAATGAAAAAATTAAGTACTTCATCAATGAGATTAAATCTTTAAAAACAGAGATGGTGTATTCTTTACATGAATTGAAGAATGAGCTAGCAAGTTGAGCTAATAGTACAGGACAGAAAGAGAAAAGAATCAAAAACCTCAAAGACAGGTAACTAGAGATGCTAGAGAGAGAAAAAGAGAATTATAAATTAAAAAAAATGGTAGAGCCTTATGATAATTGTCTGACTTCATGAGAAAGAGCAATATAATAATAATGGGTATATTAAAGAAAGAAGAGAAAGAATAGTGAATGGAGAACCTATTCAAACAAAGAATTGATAAGAAATTCTCAAGCCAATGGAAAGAGTTAGATCCATGAATTCTTATTTATTTATTTTTAGTGAGAGAAGGGAAAGCAGAGATACATGCATGCTGACTTGGGATACATGCTTCTTGGGATTCATGCAAGAAGTCCACTAATGGGTGATGCTCTGCCCATCTGGGCATTGGTCCATTGCTCAGCAACAGAGCCATTCTTAGCACCTGAGGCAGAGGCCATGAAATTATCTTCAGCTCCCAAGGCAAACTCACTCAAAGTAATCAAGCCATGGCTCTTGAAGGAGAAGAGAGAGAGAGGAGAAGGATGGAGAAAGAGATGATGACTTCTCCTGTGTGTCTTGACTGGGAATTGAAACTGGGTCATCCACACGCTGGGCTGGCACTCTACCACTGAGCCAACTAGCCAGGGCTGATCTAAAAATTTAAGAAAGAAACAGAACATCTAGTTATCTCAACGTAAAGAGGCCTTCTTCAAATCACATTATAATAAAAGTATCAAAAATTAATGACAAAGAACAAAACCTCAAGGCATTTAGAGAAAAAAAGAAACTAATGTATAAAAAAAGACCCATCAGGCCCAGGCCGGTTGGCTCAGTGGTAGAGCGTCAGCCTGGCGTGCAGAGGTCCCGGGTTCAATTCCTGGCCAGGGCACACAGGAGAGGCGTCCATCTGCTTCTCCATCCCTCCACCTCTCCTTCCTCTCTGTCTCTCTCTTCCCCTCCTGCAGCGAGGCTCCATTGGAGCAAAGATGGCCTGGGCGCTGGGGATGGCTCTTTGGCCTCTGTCCCAGGCGTTAGAGTGGCTCTGGTCACGGCAGAGCGACACCCCAGAGGGGCAGAGCATCACCCCCTGGTGGGCAGAGCGTCGCCCCCTGGTGGGCGTGCCGGGTGGATCCCAGTCGGGCACATGTGGGAGTCTGTCTGACTGTCTCTCCCCATTTCCAGCTTCAGAAAAATACAAAAAAATAAAAAGACCCATCAGGTTATCATCAGATTTTTCAGCAGCAACTCCAAAAGCCAGAAAAGAGTGGACCTAAACATTCAAATTACTTAAAGAGAGAAATTATCAGCCAAGAATACTACATCTTTCAATATGAAGAGAATTAAAATTTTTCAGATATACAAAAATTGAGTTGTCATCAGAAAATGCCCATTGTAGGAATACTTAAGGATGGCTGTATGACATACATAAAACAAAACAAAACTACAAACATAAGCTTCAACAAGGTTACAATATAAAAAAGAATAATCTATGGTAACAATAACATAAGAGAAGATAAAATTTGCAGTAGTGAAGTAAGATAGAGGCTAAATTACAGACACTCATAAGACAAAGGCTCATATATATATTTTTTTCTCTAAATAAGCTAACAGTAACCAACCAAAAAAGTAATAATGAAAACCACACCTTAAAATATAAAAGAATGAAAACAGGGGAAAGACGTATGATATACTACCGAACAAAACAACTGACAGAAATACAAAAAAGGAGAACTAAATAAGACAAAGAGCTACCAGAAAGCAAAACAAAAAATTAGTATAAGAAAACCTCAAGCATCAATAATTACCCTATATGTAAATGGACTAAATTCACCAATAAAGTGGCACAGAGTAGCAAATTGTATCAAAAAGCAAAACCAAACCTTATGCTGCATTTAGGAGAAACATCTTAACTGCAAGGACAAAAGTACACTCAAAGTGAAAGGTTGGAAAACAATTATCCCATCAAATAATACCCCAAAAAAGCAGTTGTTGCCATATTAGCAGGGGTCCCTAAACTATGGCCCACGGGCCGCATGTGGCCCCCTGAGGCCATTTATCCTGCCCCCACCACACTTCCAGAAGGGGCACCTCTTTCATTAGTGGTCAGTGAAAGGAGCACATTGACCATCTCATTAGCCAAAAGCAGACCCATAGTTCCCATTGAAATACTGGTCAGTTTGTTGATTTAAATTTACTTGTTCTTTATTTTAAATATTGCATTTGCTCCCATTTTTTTTTCTTTAAAATAAGATATGTGCAGTGTGCTTAGGGATTTGTTCATAGGTTTTTTTATAGTCCTGCCCTCCAACAATCTGAGGGACAGTGAACTGGCTCCCTGTGTAAAAAGTTTGGGAACCTCTGCCATATTAGTATCTGAAAATGCATACTTTAAGACAACAAAGCAACAAGAAACAAACATGGAAATTTTATAATGGGAAAGGAGACACTATATCAAGAAGATATAACACTTCTTAAGATATATGCACCAAATCAGGGAACACCAACATATATAAGACATCTACTAACAGAATAAAAAATAGAGGCACACAAAAGCAAAATCTAATTTGGAGATCTTAACACATCATTAACAGCTTTAGATAGATATTCCAAACAGAATATCAATAAAGAAATATTAGCATTAAATGACATACTAGACCTTGACTATTTGGCTTACTGAATAGACTATCAGCCTAGCATTCAGAAGTCCAGGGATCAATCCATGGTCAGCTCACAGAAAGAAAGCATCTGCTTCTCATCCCTCCCTCTCTCCCTTCACTCTTATTTTTCTTCTCATAGCCAGTGGCTTAATTGGCTCAAGTTTCAGGCAGGGTGGTAAGGATAAGTTTGCTTGGTTTGACCATTGTCATCAGGTGCTGAGGATAGCTCAGCATCAGTCCCAAATAGGGATTGTTGGCTGGATCCAAGTCAGGGTGCATTCAGGAGTCTGTCTCTATCTATCTCGTGTTCTCACTTAAAAAAATTGACACACTAGAAAAAATGGACATAATAGACATTTCCAAGACATTCTATCCCAGAACATCAGATTATACATTCTGTTCCAGTGTGCATAAAATATTCTCAAGTATAGACCATATGTAGAGTCACAAAACTAAACTCAATAAATTCAGGAACACGAAAATTATACCAAGCATATCTTCTGACCAAAAAATTTGCAATTATAATTCAACTGAAGAAAGAAAGTAAAGAAATAAAAAAAAATGTATTAATTAGATAACAAACCTCTAAAAAATGAGTTAGTCAAATAATTAAATAAGCAGAGATGAAAAGATATATGCATACAAATGAAAATCACAACATGCCATATTAATGTTCCTCGGATACAGCAAAACAGTAATAAGAGAATAATTTATATTATTATAAGCTTATATCAAGAAGCAAGAGAGATCCCAAATAATCAACCTAATATCAAATCTTTAAAAAGCTAAAAAAAAAAAAACCAAACAAACAAAGGCAACACCAAGGCAAGAGAAGAAAAGAATTAGTAAAAACTAGAGCAGAACTAAATTAAATAGAGAAAAAAAATTAAAACATTTAATAGAAGAACAGTCTGGTTCTTTAAAAAGATTCTTTAAAAAGATTAATAAAACTGACAAACCTGTTTCTAGACTTACTAAAGAAAAACGAGAAATAACTCATATAAGAAAATTCCAAAATGAAAGAGAAATTACCACAGACTTCATAGATATACCAAAGACTATACTAGAATGTTATGATAAATTATATGCCATCTAATTAAAAAATCTAGAAGTAATGGATCCATTTCTAGAACCATACAGTCTTTCTTGTCTGAGTAAAAAAAAATGTGGGAAACCTAAATATAGACCTCTAAGTAGGGAAGAAGTAGAAAAAAACTACAAAAAGTCTGCTCAAAAATAGAAGTCTAAGGCCAGATGGCTATATTATTGAATTCTACGAAACATTCAAAGAAGATTTGGTACCTATTCTTCTCAAAGTCTTCCAGAAAAATAGAAAAAAACAATACTCCTTAACAAATTTTATAAAGCCATCATACCCCTGATAACAAAACCTGACAAAAACAATAAAAAAGCTACAGACCAATATCTTTCATAAATACAGATAAAAAGTCTTAAACAAAATTCTATCAAATAGAATAAAACAATACATTAAAAAATAATACATTACATGAAACTTAACTAGAGTTACTCCTCCTGCACAAAAATTAATTCAAAATGGATCAAATACCTAAATATAAGATCTGAAGCAATAAGTTACATAGTAGAAAACATAGGTACTAAAATCCTGGATGTTGGTCATAGAGAACAATTTATGAATTTGATCCCAAAGGCAAAGAAAGTAAAGGCAAAAATAAATAAATGGGATGATAGTAAACTAAAAAGCTTCAATATAGCAAAAGAAACTGACAAAATTAATAAGCAGCCAACTAAATGGGAGATAATATTTGCAAACAACAGATCTGATAAAGGGTAAATATCCAATATACAAAAATAACTCATATACCTCAGCAACAAACAAGTAAACAATCCAATTTCAATGAGAGGAACTGAAAAGTCATTTCTCCCAAGAAGACATACAAATGGCCAACATATGAATGAAAAGATGCTCATCCTCAATAGCTATTAAAGAAATGCAAATTAAAACTACAATGAAAAACTACTGCACACTTATTCTATTGGCTATTATCAACAAGACATGTAATAACAAGTGTTAAAGAGGCTGTGGAAAAAAAGGAACCCTCATCCACTGTTGGTGCCATTATGAAAGAAAGTGTGATGGTTCCTCAAATTATTAAAATTGAAGTACCATATGACCTAGCAATCCCTCTAAGGGGTATCCTTAAATTAAAAAACATTGGTACATAAATACACATGCACCCCCTTGCTCATCACAGTATTATTTATAGTGGCCAAGACATGGAAACAACTAAAGTGGCCTTCGATAAAGGATTAGATAAAGAAGATGTGATACATATATACAATGGAATACTATTCAGCCATAGGGAATGATGACATATTGCCATTTATAACAACATAGTTGGACCTTGAGAACATTATACTGAGTGAAATAAGTAAATCTAAAAAAGCTAAGAACTATATGATTTTACATAGATGTGGGATATAAAAATGATACTTGTAAAGCCAGGAGCCATGGCCAGGGCCACCACTACAGCAGCCTGGACCATGCAGGTTCCCATTGGATTCGGACAGTCGGTAAAGAAACAACGGAGCCAAAAACTGATGGGCTGTCATCTTTAATTCTAGCTTGCACCCAGCGGGCAAGTAAAAACACACACTGGGCTCCAAAACCCACTCACATTCAGTGCTCACAAAGCTACTGACTTATCCGAGTGTTCTAGAATCAAAGGTTCCTAGCTCACCAGACTCATTCACCTCTGTTCCCCATCTCCTTCCTTCTCTCTGCACAAACTCTGCACTAACTGGCTTCTCACTCAACACTCCGCCATCTTGGCTGCCTCTCCTGGCCTCCTCCACGTGGCCTTTCTCTGCTCTCTCCTCTAATATTAATCTCAGGAACCAAGAGAGCAAGCTCCTGTTCTGCCCCAATTTTATAGTGTAGATTCATAACCTTTAATCCAATATACAAAATAGGAAAGTTTCTAATACAAAGTCACTTCTCTGAGGCATGATTGGATTGTACCACCCCACATCAAAAAGGGTGGGAAAGGCTTTATCCCAAAACCAAGTTCCAGGATACAAGGATTCTGCCTGCCCACAGCCCACAGAAACACAGATTAATATCAATATCACCTGGGCAATGGCCTTCACGTGGGCAGCGTCATCTTTAACAAAGTGAGCATAATATATTTTATCTGCCCAACAATCCACCCCTATACTCACTTTACTACCCACAATCTACACCACCGGCATTCCTGTGCAAGGTAATTAGGCACATTACACAAATTACAACAGCACAAATCATACAGTTTCAACAATCACAAAGGTACACTTCACCAGTCTCTGAGCACTTTGCCCAAAGCGCAAAATGTCCTTGGCCTTCTTTCTAGCCATGGGAAAAGCTTCCCGGGGCAGGGGATTCCTTCCAGCAAAGCCACCCCCCACCCCCTTCAGGGTATTTCACATTGTCCAAAACCCATAAGTCCATCCAACAAAGGAGCCAATGCCCACTCCAGTCATAGTCCAGGAAATCAGTCCACGCACATGGGGCATCAGCCACCCCCTCATCCCTGCAGTCCTGGCAGGTCTTACACTGTCCCAAAGAGGAGCATGTGGCAATGGCAGTCAGCATTTCCATCTCTGCTCTGGAGAACATGTCCAACCCTATGTCCCAAAATCACAGACCTACCAGGGCCGTAGTAGGTGCTCCTTCCAGCTAGGCTCTCATCTTATGGAGACTGTGGATTGCAACTCCAGCCCAATTCTCCTCATCCTCCAAAGAGGAACTGAAAACACCAGCTCCTGCTGCCAGGCTCAAGTCCTGGGCTGCTGCCGCCTTCTGCTCCGTAGACCTTGCAGCTCCAGCTCCAGCCTCAGCCCCAGCCTCCCACTGCTGCTGGCTCTCCACAATGTCCAGTGCAATCTGCAACTCATGAACCTGTGAATCCTACTCCAGCAGCTGCTCCATTTCCAGGTGAATCTCACAAACCTGGTCGACCTCCTCCTCCAGCACTTCCTCCAGCTCCAGGGTCAGCATCTGTTTCTCCCACGTTTGCACAAGCTCCTTCCACTGCTCAGTTTGCAGGTCCTGGGCAGCCTCTTCCACAGAGCTCTTGGTTTTTTCACACATGGCTGTAAAAGTCAGCCAGCCTATGGTCCCCAAAAGGACAGCCATGGGGAACCATAACACCAGCCAGTCCTCTACTCCACCACTCAAAGGTGGTAGTGGCTACGTACTGATCTGTATCGAATCCTGCCACAGACTACACCAAATGTAAAGCCAGAAGCCATGGCCACTATCACAGAAGCCTGGCCCATGCAGGTTCCCATTGGATTCGGACAGTCGGTAAAGAAACAATGGAGCCAAGAATTGATGAGCCATCTTTAATCCTAGCTTGCACCCAGCGGGCAAGTAAAAACACACACTGGGCTCCAAAACCCACTCACATTCTGTACTCACAAAGCTACTGACTTATCTGAGTTTCCTAGAATCAAAGGTTCCTAGCTCACCAGACTCATTCACCTCTGTTCCCCATCTCCTTCCTTCTCTCTGCACAAACTCTGCACTAACTGGCTTCTCACTCAACACTCCGCTATCTTGGCTGCCTCTCCTGGCCTTCTCCACGTGGCCTTTCTCTGCTCTCTGCTCTCTCCTCTAATATTAATCTCAGGAACCAAGAGAGCAAGCTCCTGTTCTGCCCCAATTTTATAGTGTAGATTCATAACCTTTAATCCAATATACAAAATAGGAAAGTTTCTAATACAAAGTCACTTCTCTGAGGCATGATTGGATTGTACCACCCCACATCAAAAAGGGTGGGAAAGGCTTTATCCCAAAACCAAGTTCCAGGATACAAGGATTCTGCCTGCCCACAGCCCACAGAAACACAGATTAATATCAATATCACCTGGGCAATGGCCTTCACGTGGGCAGCGTCATCTTTAACAAAGTGAGCATAATATATTTTATCTGCCCAACAATCCACCCCTATACTCACTTTACTACCCACAATCTACACCACCGGCATTCCTGTGCAAGGTAATTAGGCACATTACACAAATTACAACAGCACAAATCATACAGTTTCAACAATCACAAAGGTACACTTCACCAGTCTCTGAGCACTTTGCCCAAAGCGCAAAATGTCCTTGGCCTTCTTTCTAGCCATGGGAAAAGCTTCCCGGGGCAGGGGATTCCTTCCAGCAAAGCCACCCCCCACCCCCTTCAGGGTATTTCACATTGTCCAAAACCCATAAGTCCATCCAACAAAGGAGCCAATGCCCACTCCAGTCATAGTCCAGGAAATCAGTCCACGCACATGGGGCATCAGCCACCCCCTCATCCCTGCAGTCCTGGCAGGTCTTACACTGTCCCAAAGAGGAGCATGTGGCAATGGCAGTCAGCATTTCCATCTCTGCTCTGGAGAACATGTCCAACCCTATGTCCCAAAATCACAGACCTACCAGGGCCGTAGTAGGTGCTCCTTCCAGCTAGGCTCTCATCTTATGGAGACTGTGGATTGCAACTCCAGCCCAATTCTCCTCATCCTCCAAAGAGGAACTGAAAACACCAGCTCCCGCTGCCAGGCTCAAGTCCTGGGCTGCTGCCGCCTTCTGCTCCGTAGACCTTGCAGCTCCAGCTCCAGCCTCAGCCCCAGCCTCCCACTGCTGCTGGCTCTCCACAATGTCCAGTGCAATCTGCAACTCATGAACCTGTGAATCCTACTCCAGCAGCTGCTCCATTTCCAGGTGAATCTCACAAACCTGGTCGACCTCCTCCTCCAGCACTTCCTCCAGCTCCAGGGTCAGCATCTGTTTCTCCCACATTTGCACAAGCTCCTTCCACTGCTCAGTTTGCAGGTCCTGGGCAGCCTCTTCCACAGAGCTCTTGGTTTTTTCACACATGGCTGTAAAAGTCAGCCAGCCTATGGTCCCCAAAAGGACAGCCATGGGGAACCATAACACCAGCCAGTCCTCTACTCCACCACTCAAAGGTGGTAGTGGCTACGTACTGATCTGTATCGAATCCTGCCACAGACTACACCAAATGTAAAGCCAGAAGCCATGGCCACTATCACAGAAGCCTGGCCCATGCAGGTTCCCATTGGATTCGGACAGTCGGTAAAGAAACAATGGAGCCAAGAATTGATGAGCCATCTTTAATCCTAGCTTGCACCCAGCGGGCAAGTAAAAACACACACTGGGCTCCAAAACCCACTCACATTCTGTACTCACAAAGCTACTGACTTATCTGAGTTTCCTAGAATCAAAGGTTCCTAGCTCACCAGACTCATTCACCTCTGTTCCCCATCTCCTTCCTTCTCTCTGCACAAACTCTGCACTAACTGGCTTCTCACTCAACACTCCGCTATCTTGGCTGCCTCTCCTGGCCTTCTCCACGTGGCCTTTCTCTTCTCTCTGCTCTCTCCTCTAATATTAATCTCAGGAACCAAGAGAGCAAGCTCCTGTTCTGCCCCAATTTTATAGTGTAGATTCATAACCTTTAATCCAATATACAAAATAGGGAAGTTTCTAATACAAAGTCACTTCTCTGAGGCATGATTGGATTGTACCACCCCACATCAAAAAGGGTGGGAAAGGCTTTATCTCAAAACCAAGTTCCAGGATACAAGGATTCTGCCTGCCCACAGCCCACAGAAACACACATTAATATCACCTGGGCAACGGCCTCCACGTGGACAGCGTCATCTTTAACAAAGTGAGCATAATATATTTTATCTGGCCAACAATACTCATGAACATAAATAAATAGAAAGTGGTTACCAGGGGAAGAGGTAGTGGGGGAAGGGTTGGGGGGAGGGAGTAAAGAGGAAAAAATATGCTGTGAAGGAAAGTGATTTCACTTTGAGGGATGAGTATACAACATAATCAACAAATAAAATGCTATAGAAATGTTTACCTGAAACCTATGTACTATTATTAATAAATGTCACCCTGTTAAATATAATTTTCTAAACAAAATTTTTAAAAAAAGTATTCTCTATTACCCATGCAATAGTGTAACATGATTCAGTCCTTCTGGCACCAAGTTAGTGTTTTATTTTTCTACAAATCCATACTTCAACAAGATTCCCAGTATGAATTCATTTGTTCCTTCTCTTCCTAACTCTGAAACAGACCTCTTTAGTATTCTGAGATTTTATAACATATTCTTTATGAGATGATTACAACTGTATTTTTTATATACCTCCCAAACCCTAAAAACCCATAATAGTCATTTTTTTAAATCAGGAGGGTGTACCTGGAGGTGGGGGCATGACTCATATAGGCTATAAATGCATGTAAAAGAAAATCTATAATTGACAATAGTAGTTTTCAGAAAAAGAAATTGATTTTCAATTTGACTATAACTTTGCAACATCTTTTCCCTATTGAATGATGTGAATTATAAAGCATTTATTTTCTAGCTTTATAATTTCAGTACATTGTACATGATGTGTATGTGTCTCTTTTTTTCTGATGTGTGAGTCTGTAAATTAATTAAATAATAGCCAGTTTTTCTAAAATACTCTAGCAGAATGTTACTTGCATTTTAGAACCATACATTTCCTTACCGGATGGGGAGGGCATCAGAAATTCCTTACATGCAAGCTTTTCTTCTCCCTTCTCTCCTGTCCTTAATTTCTGTGTCTTCGGTTCTACACGCAGGCCGTTTTTGGCCAAAGAAACCTCACCTAAAGCCTCGGCTCCTAATCTCTCCTTCTCCGTGGACTCCAAACTCTCTCCCTCCTGCCTGAACCCTGGGAGCTCCCCTCTCTCGGGACCCCTCTCTAGTCCCTCACCAAATCTTTTTTGCTGGAGTCTTTTCCCTCCAGAAAGCCCCTTCACTTCACTAAATCCCATTTTCTCATTCACCAGTCTCCCTTTCTCCTCCTGCTGTTCAGGGACCTCTCCCTTTTCCACTGTGTTCTTCATCCCTGCCCCCCTCCTTAGAAGCTGTGGCTCTGGCTGTGGTGCCTGTCTCATCATTGACCTCTCTTCCCTCCTTACAAACTGCAGTTCTTTCTGTCTCCTCTCCGACCCCTCCTCCCTCCTTACAAATTGTGACTGTGCCTCTTTCCTCCTCATTCTCTACCCTCTCCTCAGAGCTCTAAATCCTTTTGACTCTTCTGACCATGTGGCGCCACACCAATACTTTAACCTCTTCCTCTTCTTCCTACCGATTCTGACCCTCCTTCTTTCCATCCAGCTGCTCACACTGTCTATCCATCTGCTTTCTCTCTTCCTCCCCTCTATGCTGGAAATTCCCTGTCATCTTGAAAAACTTAAAAAGCAGAATTGTATATTAAGCTATGTGAGTAAGTAATCCGTCTTGTCTCTTTGTTTGTCAGAAAATATCTCTAGTATAATTTGAATTGAAACAAGTAAAGTGCGCTCATTTAAATTCCTTAATTCATAACTTTTATGTAAAGTCTTTGTTTAATGTGTAACTGTCTGTTTCTAAGGCCTTAAACCAATAATTACTTACCTCTTAAACCAGGTTTACTCATCCCCATGGACTCTCACTGCAATACCCCTACCCTTCCTGTTCGAAAACCATCAGGAGCTTATTGCCTCGTACAAACCTTACACCTAATCAATGAGGTGGTAATTCCCCTCCATCTAGTAGTCCCTAATGTCTACAAGTTACTGCCACACATTTTCTCAAACACCACTCATTCACAATAATAGACTTCAATAATGCCTGCTTTATCATTCCTATACATCCTGACTCTTACTTTCTGTTTACCTTAATTTAAACTGACCCAGACACTAATGCAGCCCAGTAATTTATGTGGATTGTCTTACCCCAGGGCTTCAGAAACAGCCCACACCTGTTTGGGCAGGCACTAGCTCAGGATTTAACAGCATGCAATCTCAAAACTAGTCCTCCCTTACAATATGTAGATAATCTACTTCTCTGCAGCCCCTCCCTGCCTGCCTCAAGGAGACACATTACCACCCTTCTTAACTTCCTTGCTATAAAGTGATATCATGTCCTCTCTGCTAAGGCTTAACTTTATTCTCAGTCCCCAGTCTATCTACGCATCACCTTAACCCCCACCACCTGAAGTCTTACCTTAGATCAAACTCAGACCCTCCACAGTCTCCAACCACCTACCACCACAGATCAAATCTTTTCTTTCCATGGTCTAATAGGCTTCTTTAAACACTGAATTCCCAATTTTGCTCTTAGTCAAGCCCCTCAGTGAGATCTTTTGAGCATGGCTTTTAAGGTCTATAATGACCAAGGAAGTAACAGAAAAGGCAAATAAGGCCCAAAAGAAGTCAGAAAATACCAACTTTTGGCTCCAGAGCCCTAAGAGGCTTCATAGAATTTCATTAGGGCCTTACTTCAAGAGTGGAAAAAAGGTCTGTTGGGCACATAAAATGTATTATGCTCACTTTGTTAAAGATAACAGGAAGAGGCCGTCACCCAGGTGATATTAATGTGTGTTGGGGTGGGCTAAAGGCAGGCAGAATCCTTTAGCCTGGGGCTTGGTTTTGGGATTAAGCCTTTCCTACCCTTTTTGATGTAGGGCGGTACAATCCTATCATGCCTCAGAGGCTGACTTTGTATTAGAGACTTCCCTGTTTTGTATATTGGATTAAGGGCTTGGATTTCTACACTATAAAATGGGGACGGAATGAGAGTTTGGGCTCTTGGTTCCTGAGGTTAGCATGAGAGAGCAGAGAGAGTAGAGCCAGCAGCGGAAGGAGGCCACGTGGAGGAGGCCAGGAAAAGCAGCCAAGATGGCAGAGTGCTGAGTGAGATGCCAGTTTGTACAGAGTTTGTATCTGGGATAAGGAAGGAGATGGGGAACTGAGGAGAATAAGGCTGGGGAGCTAGAAACCTTTGAGTCTAGGAAACTCGGATAAGTCAGTAGCTTTGTGAGCACTGAATGTGACTGGGTTTTGGAGCCCAGTGTGTATTTTTACTTGCCCGCCGGGTGCGAGCTAGGATTAAAGACTATGGCTCATCAGTTTTTGGCTCCGCTGTTTCTTTACCAACTGTCCAAATCCAATGCGAACCTGCATGGGCTGGGTTGCTCTGATGGTGGCCATGGCTCCTGGCTTTACAAGGTCATTGAACTGAAGCCTGCCAGGCTTCTCAGCCCCATCAAGGGACACACCTCTGCTGTGGAAAGAAGGACACGACAATATAAGCTGCCCCCTTGCTCCATGGAGGGAGGGATCAGTCTCTTCCAGACCTGCTCCTGTTACCTGTGACTGGACCTTTCCCAGCATGCTGGGAATTGCCACTGAAGACCCAAGGACATTGTTCAGGAGCCGAAAGTATTTCTTCCAAGTAGCAGATAAGCTAATCTCATTTCTTGTAAACACAAGGGCCATCTACTATGCCTTGCTTGAATATTTAAGTTTTATTTATCCCTCAAAGATCTCTACTGTGGGTATTGACAGTCTAATTTTGTTACTTTATTTAATGTATAGCATCTCCTTTGTTCCTCTTATCTCAAATGTCCATGCCTATTATAGGCTGGGACCTGCTGCTAATTCCAGCTAGAAGCAGTAGTCACTAGGACGTAAACTCTATCTTTAAAGTGTAGAAATGTAACCACCTTTTCCCTACATACTTGCAGGATTTATAGGTTACTCAGAAAACTGATCAAAGACTGTCCAAAAAGCACTTACAGCATTACATTACCCAAGGACTGACTTCAACATGGACAGGTCCACACACCATGATCCTGACAACTCCCACTGCTGCTAAAATAGAAAGATGGCATGCCTTATTCCAACCACAAACTAGAAGCTGGTTGGTCTACATATGGTGAATATATGATAAAATTATGGACTGTTTTAATCAGGCTTTGGGAAAAGGGAAACTAGGATAAAAAGAAAGTCAACTTAATTGTCACTAAAGGTTAAAGATTTTTAAGTCAAGAGTTCTGACTAGAAAGGAATTGTATGGTCTTGATAATAGAAGGTATAAGGTATGGAAATATTTCTGAAATAAAAAGGAAAAGCAAGTTGTTATGAAGGCCAGTTATTTCTGGATAAAGAAAGTGCATGAAAGCTGAAGGTTTAAGTAAGTTGTAGAAGGTTTGTGCAGGTTATAGGTTTGTACCGAGAAAAAAGAATTTGTACAGTCAGAAAACTGGTTTTCAAAGAATGTTTAATCAGTCACCCTAGCTAACAATCCTCTACTTTCCTCACTTAATGGGATGACTCTTTCCTTCACCCTGACCACCAGGAGCTCAGAAACAGAGAAACGAAACCGACCCCTTGTCCTTCCATTCTCTATTCACCTCTCAACCTGCCTCAACCAATCAGGTGCTTTCTACTCATATGAGACCAACACCTTGTTGGTCAAATGAGTTTGTAAATATGATATATGTGTCTGCTCGCTTGTGGTTTGTGTTGGGTGTGGGGGACGGACTGTGGGCAGGTAGGGTCATAGTTTTAAGACTGGGCTTTTCCCCACACCCTTGACTGATTGTATGATCTGGGTGGTGCACTTTCATGAGGAATCCAATTATGCCTCGGATAAGTGGCTTTGTATCAGAGACTTCCTTGTTTGTATATTGGATTAGGGGTTTTTGGTTTTCTACACTATAAAGTGGGAGAGACCAGGAGCTGGCACACACAGTGCCTGCTATCACAATTGCAGGGGCTTCCCTGATCCCTTGCCCTTCATGGGAAAAGCTGGTTTTCTGCTTTTTCCTTGTCTTCTTTTGTGGTTCGCCTGTCTTGGTGAGACACCAATAAATAGGATGGTCCACCATCCTCCAACTTCGCCATTTCTTTATCGTCTGCCCAAATCCAATGGGAACCTGCATGTGAATGGCCACGATGGCGGCTCCTGGCCTTACACACCTATGTGTGTCTCCTTACTAATTAATTGTACATAAACCTGTACCTTAATCTGTCTCACCCCAAATATCAATCTAATTGACCCCATGAGCCTCTTCCAGTTCCTAATACAGTATCCATCAATCTAAGGACCAAACAAGCTATACAGGCAATTTATCTTCTTGTTGCTTTAAAAATTTTTATAAAAGTAGGTCTAGGGACAGGGAAACTAGTCACACTGCCCTGTCTTATTCCTTCTCTCTCTCTCTCTTTCTGAAGCCCAGGAAATTCGTAAACATGGAGTCACTGGTTTTGCACAAACTGGGTATCTTGACAATTGCCTTTCATTGGTCCATGTAAGGCCAGGAGCCGTCATCGTGACCATTCACATGCAGGTTCCCATTGGATTCGGGCAGGCGATAAAGAAATGGCGGAGTCAGAGGATGGGGGGCCATCCTATTTATTGGTGTCTCACCAAGACAGGCAAACCACAAAAGAAGACAAGGGAAAAGCAGAAAACCAGCTCTTCCCATGAAGGGCAAGGGATCAGGGGAGCCCCTGCAATTGTGATAGCAGGAACTGTGTGTCTGAGCTCCTGGTCTGTCCCACTTTATAGCATAGAAAACCAAAATCCCTTAATCTAATATACAAACAAGGAAGTCTCCGATACAAAGTCACTTATCCAAGGCATAACTGGATTCCTCATGAGAGTGCACCACCCAGATCATACAATCAGTCAAGGGTGTGGGGAAAAGCCCAGTCCCAAAACCAAACCTCAGGCTACAACAACCTGGCCTGCTTACAGCCTGTCCCCCACACCCAATATAAGTCACAAGCGAGCAAACATATATATCATGTTTACAAACTTATTTGACCAACATTCCACCCCTTTTGCTCGCTTTACAATCTAAACCACAGGCATCTTCCATGATGGTCACTGAACAAAGAGTAGGATACATTGCATAAACAGAAATAGTACCAACTACAGCAATAGGATTAACAGATCAAAAACTATGGGCGAAATGAGAGAGCTGTCAGTGGCACCAAGAGAGGCAAATCTTTTCCCTCTGGCAGAATACAGGCCAGAGTTTTATCTGCAGACAGCACTGTAGCTGGCACCAGAGGCCGCCCTGAGCGGGCGTACCAAACCTTATTGGCCAATACACCAGCATCTGCTGGTTCTATGTGTAGTAAAATAGGGGAACTCATTATTGGCCATAAAGAAATTACAAAGGTGCCCTTCAAAATGCCGTCCCCTTGAGCACTCAAGGGATAATACACTTCTACCTTAGGTGGCCAGGTGCTGGTTGCCCAAGGAGTTAACTGGAGGTCCACCTCTAACCCCTTTCCCCATGGTGCCAACAAGGCCACCCATCTCAGATGGGGGGCCTGTACAGTCCAGGGCCAAGTCCATTGAAGCCATTGTCCTTTAAGAAGGGCTGTTGGAGCAGGCAAGAGCACGTTGCCCTGCTGTCCGAAACCTGGCTTGAGTAAAATGTCCTTGGTGCATATCTGCAACTAAATAGGGGCAGCTGTCCGATGCAGGAGGGCCTCTACTGGAGCTGGGCTTCCCCGTCGAGGTCGCTCATTCAAAATCCGAAGTACTGTCCATAAGCGGCATGTCCATCCAGTAAGAGAGCCGGTGCCCCCCTCCTGTCGCAGTCCCTGCTTTAAGAGTCCATTATAACGCTCAATGATGCCAGCAGCCTGGGGGTGGTAGGGAACATGGTACTTCCAGTCCACCCCCAGCTTTTGAGCCCATTGCCTCACCGTTGAACCAGTGAAGTGGGTACCATTGTCACTTTCAAGGACCAGCGGTCGCCCGTATGCAGCACTCAGGCGGTCCAGAGCCTGTATGACTGCCCTCTGGTCAGGGTTACGAGCGGGGTAAGCAGCAAGCAGCCCGGTGGCAGTATCTACACAAGTGACTGCATACTGGTACCCTTCTGACTTTGGTAAGGGTCCAATGATGTCTATCTGCCATCGTGTCAGTGGGACATGACCCCTCTGGATCTGTCCAGGTGACACCAGTGGTCTCCGAGGGTGTTCCTTGGAACATACTGCACATTGCTCACAGGCTGCAAGTACCTCTGCATAGGACACAGGCAAGTTCCAAGCCTTAACCGTAGCCCACATAGTTTTCTGTCCTGCATGGAGCAGGCGCCGGTGGAGCCACTGTGCCACATCACCTGCAGGTGCAGTCTCCAACCATCGCACCCTTGCCAACGTATCTGCCTCATCATTCCCTGTGACATGATATACTGTCACCTGCTTCTGGTGTCCTATTTCCCATAAGTCCTGCCACATGGCCTGACCCCATAATGGACGGTGCATTACCATCCACTGGTTAATGTGCCAAGTAGCAATCCAAAGGGTCAGTCCACGATAGACAGCCCAACTGTCAGTACAGATCACCAGAGGTGAAGGTTCATTATGGGCAACTAGCCAAACAGCTCTTAATTCTGCCCATTGGCTGCTTTGGCCTGTACCCGTGTCCATCCAAATAGTCTCAGTGGCCGGATGGAAGGTGATAGCCGTCCATTTGGCAGGTTGGCCCCTGCTGGAACCATCAGTATACCAGGCATCTTCGGGGATGGGCACCCGCCCCTCCTGTAAGGACTGACCTCAGGTTCTGCCTCCTGAGCCCCAGTTGCACCTGACTCTAAGGTCGCATAGGTGACTGGACCCAAGACCTCCTGCAGTTCTGCCCTCAATGGGCTGGTGCTAAGAGCACAGCGTTGTTGCAGGTAGGCACCCCACTTGGCCAGGATGGACATTTGGGCCATACCACTACGTGGTTTAGTTGCCCAATCTCTCACCCATCCAGCTATAGGGTATGTTGTTTTGACTGTAACTGGTGTTGTGGTTGTAATACTCTCAGTTGCCAGGAGGGCAGCATACACAGCTGCCAGCTGCTTCTCTACTAATGAGTAATGAACTTCAGCACCTTTCCACAATTGGGACCAAAATCCAATAGGTTGCCGTAGGCGCTCTGTCTGCTGCCACAAGCCCCATCCAAACCCCTCCGAGGTTACATGAACATCCAGCTCACAGGGCCTGGCAGGATCAAACACATTCAAGGCCTGTGCTCTTAGCACCAGCCCATTGAGGGCGAACTGCAGGAGGTCTTGGGTCCAGTCACCTATGCGACCTTAGAGTCACCTTGACAGCTCTCTTAGCAGCTGCAAATGAACCTTGCGCCTGCTCAGTCCAATCCCAGCGAACCCCCTTTCGAATAAGGTTGTACAAGGGGCGTAGTAACTGAGCCAAATGCGGTATAAATGCTCGCCAATACCCCAACAAACCTAAGAATTCCTGTAACTGTTTTACCGTAGTGGGCACGGGGTATGCTTGAATCTTATCTATAACTGCATCAGGGATAACTTTTGTCTTACCCGACCAGACAACTCCCAAGAATTTAACAGATAACCCAGGTCCTTGTAATTTGTTCTCGTTAACTGCCCAGCCACATGCTTTCAAATGGGATAGCAGGGTAGGGACTGCTTGCTCCAATTCTGAAAGAGAATCACTAGTTAGCATAATATCATCAATATAATGGTACATGCAGACTACCTCTGGCTGTTTCCATTTAGCCAGGTCAGCAGCCACCAGCCCATGGCACAAGGTGGGGCTATGCAAATAACCCTGGGGTAACACTGTAAAGGTCCATTGTCTCCCTTCCCAACTGAAGGCAAATTGGTCTTGACTCTCTGCGGCTATATCAATAGAGAAAAAAGCATTGGCCAAGTCTGCCACAAAGTGGTATGTCCCCAACTCATGGCTTAGCCGATCCATCATGTTAGCTATCGAGGGAACAGCAGCGTGCAAAGGGGGAACAACTTTATTAAGTTCCCTGTAATCTACTGTCATTCTCCAGGTTCCATCCGCTTTGCGCACAGGCCATACTGGGGAGTTGTAAGGACTGTGTGCTGGCTGGATGATCCCCACCTTTTCTAGTTCAGGAATTGTCCCTGTGACTTCTTCATAACCACCTGGCAGGTGGTACTGCTTGGTGTTAGTCACACGCCGAGGGATGGGTAATTGCAAAGGGGAATGTGATGCATGTCCCCGCAATACTGCCTTCACAACCCTGATCCGCAGCCAGAACTCCCCAGCTGTAGTTTCCAACCACAGTCCTTGCAAGACATCTACCCCCAAAATATATTCAGGAATAGGAGATACATACACCTTATATGGCTTAGGAGGCAGTCTCCCTATCCCCAATGGAATAGTTATTGGCTTCACTTGGACAGTTTGGCCCCCATAACCGTCAATGGCCACTGGGGTCCCAGCAAACTGCTCTGGGTTTCCATAGAGAAGGGAACATTCTGCACCTGTATCCACCAAGGCCAACACCTGTTGTACGTTGGAAAGGGACCAGTGGATAGCCAGTTCCACATGTGGCCTCCGGTCCCCGCCCATCCCCGTTAGACGGGTCCCTCGGCCTTTTTCCTATTCAAACTGGCACAATGGGTCTTGGGAGTTTCCCTCTCCTTCGGCTGTCTCTATCATATAATCTTGTAACCGAGCTGTGCACGCACCAAACGTTTTATTGGTAGCTGCTGGGGCCTTTCGTCTCAGTGGCTGGAACTTCTGTTCTGGTTTAAGCTGCCGCCAAAGCTCCAAAAGAATTTTATTAGACTTGCCATCCAATTTCCCCTTATCTGCTCCAGCCGCAATCAAGTCTACCCACATCTGTGTTCGGGTAACCTTTACAGGCCCGTTTCCCTTGTTAGTTGGGGGGGGAAACATAGGCAGCAGCCCTCACTGCTTTATGATCCCGAGCGGCCTCCAGCTCTCCCAAATCTGCTACCATCTGTGTAACTGCATTGATGGGCTGCCCCACATAGGGGCCCAAGATAGCCACAAGTGACCCAAAAAGGGCTGACGGGGATGACGTCAGAGTAATGGCGGAGTAGGAAGCGATACCGATAAATCTCCCCCAAAACTCAACAAGATCTTCAACCAGAAACAGAAAAACCTATACTTGGAGCTTCCAGATTCTTCACAATACACCCAAAGGTATGATTGAGTGAAAAATTGGCTAAATATATAACCAAACCCCGAAGGAAATAGGGAGTAAGAAATGCTCCACCTTCCTCACTAACCTAAACAGGGCGGCTTTCTCTGGTAACTGTGAATATAGAAACTGAGGCGGGCAAAGGGGGTGAATAGATCCAGGCCGCTGCAGCAAAAACGGCCGAACCAGGCTGTGGCTCAGAGATCCAAGCCGAGGAAAATCTGATCCTGTGGCAACCCGGGCAATACAAGCTAACACTCGCGCCAAACCCAAACAAAGAAAGACAAGCGGAGCGGCCATTTTACCCGGTCTCCTGGTCGGTGCGCAGTTAGTGGGAGAGAGATTTCTTCCTAAGCCGCGGAAGTGGGTGCCCGTGTTGCCCCACGGAGAGGCAGGGTCAGAGGCCTTTCTGTGGGCTGAGGGCAGAGTCTCTGGGCAGCCCCAGCACCCTGGGAAAGCCACGCACGGGAGGGAGTGAGAACTAATCCCAACAGTGGAGATTTTCCGTGCTGGAGGCTGTTTCACTCAGAGGGAACCACGGCCGGCCTCATATCCTGGTTTGCGCGCGCAGATAAGGAGTGAGCGATTCCTCCGAGTGCCTTGGCAGTGCGCGCCCATGTTATCGCACAGAGGGGCAGAGTCAGGGGCCTTTGTGTGGGCCAAAGAGGAATCTCGGGCCGCCCCAGCGCCTTGCAAAAGCCGCACACGGGGACGGAGCGAGACTCAATTCCAACGCTGCAACTTTTCCCTGCGGTTGGGGGTTTCACTCAGAGCGTGAGACTGCTGACCGGATATACTGGTTGCAGACAGTGAGTGAGAGTTTCCTCCAAGCGCCCCGGAAGTGGGCGCCCGCTTGTGTTACCGGATAGAGTGGCAGAGCCAGAGGTCTTCGAGTGGGCGGAAAGCCCGCCTGATTATGCTAGCAGCTCTGACTGACTGAGCCTTACCCAGAGCCCTGTGCTGAGTGGAAATAGAGTGGGGAGTTGCCAGCAATTTGAGCCTCTTACTATCCAGGCAGAGGCAGCAGCAACCCCATACCTGGACTATCAGGCTACTAATTGAGGAAGGAAAGACTAGGAGAAAGGCTCCAGGAACACGGACTCTCTCACTGTCGGAGCCTATAAATGCTAATGAGCCTCGACTCCCAACGAGAATAAAGCACAATACATGACATTGCCATAGAGACTTATCAACTGCAAACCTCTACCTGAGCGTGCCAAAGGGGCAGAACCCGGGGTACAGAGTCACCAACCAGGAAGAGGGAGAGAAAAGAAAAAGCAAGAAGATAACCTCTCAAAATCAAGAATAATCTGCAGACTTTATAACCTATCCCATTTTATTATATTTGTTCGTTTGTTTCTCTTATCTTCATTCTTGAGACTTTTTTTTCCTCCTCCAATTTGGCCGATTAACTCTCTACCGGTCTTACTCTCTCCTCTCCTTGAACTACACTACCCATAAGTGTTATATCTCCCATTATCATTTCTCTTCTCTTCCTTTCTCTCTATGAGGGTTGCACTCCAAAACCCTTAACTCTCTCTCTCTCTCTCCTTTCTTTTTTCTTCTTTTAGTGGTTCCCTCTTTTTTTCTCTCTCTCTCTTTCTTTTCTCCCTCTATATTAGTTTCTTCCTTTCTCCTTTACATCTCCTCTCATTCAAACCTCAATAACAAACAAATTATCTTATCTGGGACTCAAACCTATGTTTGTGGCATTTTGGGGGGTTTTTACTTCACCTTTTTAACTCACTAGCAGTGCTCCCATCCCTGGCTCTCCATATTATCTAGTTCTTGTTCCACTAAATACAATAGTAAGTTTTTAATTTGTCCCCCCATTTTTCCATTTTCCTCTTATTCCTCTCATCATAACTCTTAGAAAACCAACACCTAAAAGCAAATCATTTTATTCTTGACCCAAATTTTTTCCTTATTTGCTTTTTGTGGGTCCATACGCTCTTTTTTTTTTCTTTTTTCTTTTTTTTTTCCTTTTTTTTTTTTTCTTTCTCTCTTTTTTGCCCCTTTATTACTTTTCCCCAATTCAGGCCCTCCATCACAGGCATTGTTTGTTATAACTCACAGTCCACCACAAGATTTTCTCAAGAAAGAGGGGAGAGGAGAGGAGAGGAAAAAAAGAGGAGGGGTATAATTTCCTTTTTTAAAAAATTTTTATTTTATTTTATTTTTCTTTATTTCATTATTAATTTTTTTAAAAAAAAACAACTCTTTTCGATTTGTTATTTTTTTATTTTTTTTAACTTTTTATTCTTTATTAAATCTCATTAATACTATCAACAAAACCACCCTCAGATGCCATTAAGGAAGAGAAAATCGAATATCATGGATACAAAAGAAAGAGAGGTAACACAGCTAGATGAGGAAAAATCTATGGAGAAAAAATTTAATATATTGGAAATCTTGGAGCTAAATGACAGAGAATTCAAGATAGAAATCCTAAAGATCCTCCGAGATATACAAGAAAACACAGAAAGGCAATATAGGGAGCTCAGAAAACAACTCCATGAACACCAAGTATATATGTCCAAGGAAATTGAAACTATAAAAACAAATCAAACAGAGATGAAAAACTCAATTCACGAGCTGAAAAACGAAATAACAAGCTTAGCTAATAGAACAGGTCAGATAGAAGAGAGGATTAGTGAAATAGAAGACAAGCAACTTGAGGCACAACAGAGAGAAGAAGAAAGAGACTCAAAAATTAAAAAAAATGAGATAGCCCTACAAGAATTATCTGACTCCATCAAAAAGAATAACATAAGAATAATAGGTATATCAGAGGGAGAAGAGAGAGAAAATGGAATGGAGAACATACTTAAACAAATAATTGATGAGAACTTCCCAAGCCTGTGGAAAGAACTAAAGCCTCAAGTTCAAGAAGCAAACAGAACTCCAAGTTTTCTTAACCCCAACAAACCTACTCCAAGGCATATCATAATGAAATTGACACAAACCAACAGCAAAGAAAAAATTCTCAAGGCAGCCAGGGAAAAGAAGAATACAACATATAAAGGAAGGCCCATTAGATTATCATCAGATTTCTCAGCAGAAACTCTACAAGCTAGAAGAGAGTGGACCCCAATATTTAAAGTACTGAAAGAGAGGAACTTTCAGCCACGAATACTATACCCATCAAAGCTATCCTTCAAATACGAAGGAGAAATAAAAACATTCACAGATACAGAAAAGATGAGGGAATTTATCATCAGAAAACCCCCACTCCAGGAATTACTAAAGGGGGTTCTCCAATCAGATACAAAGAACAAAAAAAAACAGAGCCACAAGTAAAAGCTCCAAGAAGAACACAATAAAACCAAATTTAAACTGTGACAACAACAAAAAGAAAGAGGGGGAGAAGATGGAGATTAACAGTAGCAAAGGACGATGGAGTGCAAAAGTACTCACAAAATAGTTCGCTACAATGAACAGGGTAGGGACCCTTTTCATTACTCAAAGGTAACCACCATTGAAAAAACCACCACAGAAGCACATGAGATAAAAAAGATAGCAACAGAGGAAAGATGTATGGAATACAACCAAATAAAAACAAAAGATAGAAAAACAAAAGAGAAGGATCAAACAAGACACAAAACTAACAGAAAGCAAGATATAAAATGGCAATAGGGAACTCACAAGTATCAATAATTACACTAAATGTAAATGGATTAAACTCACCAATAAAAAGGCACAGAGTAGCAGAATGGATTAAAAAAGAAAATCCAACTGTATGCTGCCTACAGGAAACTCATCTAAGTAACAAGGATAAAAACAAATTCAAAGTGAAAGGCTGGAAAACAATACTCCAAGCAAATAACATCCAAAAAAAAGCAGGTGTAGCAATACTCATATCGAATAATGCTGACTACAAGACAGGAAAAGTACTTAGAGACAAAAATGGCCATTTCATAATGGCTAAGGGGACACTGAATCAAGAAGACATAACAATTCTTAATATATATGCACCAAACCAAGGAGCACCAAAATATATAAGACATCTACTTATTGATCTTAAAACAAAAACTGACAAAAATACAATCATACTTGGAGACCTCAATACACCGCTGACGGCTCTAGATCAGTCATCCAAACAGAGAATCAACAAAGACATAGTGGCCTTAAACAAAACACTAGAGCACCTGGATATGATAGACATCTACAGGACATTTCATCCCAAAGTGACTGAGTATACATTTTTCTCCAGTGTACATGGATCATTCTCAAGAATTGACCATATGTTGGGCCACAAAAACAATATCAGCAAATTCAGAAAAATTGAAGTTGTACCAAGCATATTTTCTGATCATAAAGCCTTGAAACTAGAATTCAACTGCAAAAAAGAGGAAAAAAATCCCACAAAAATGTGGAAACTAAACAACATACTTTTAAAAAATGAATGGGTCAAAGAAGAAATAAGTGCAGAGATCAAAAGATATATACAGACTAATGAAAATGACAATACGACATATCAGAATCTATGGGATGCAGCAAAAGCAGTGATAAGAGGGAAGTTCATATCGCTTCAGGCATATATGAACAAACAAGAGAGAGCCCAAGTGAACCACTTAACTTCCCACCTTAAGGAACTAGAAAAAGAAGAACAAAGACAACCCAAAACCAGCCGAAGAAAGGAGATAATAAAAATCAGAGCAGAAATAAATGAATTAGAGAACAGAAAAACTATAGAAAAAATTAATAGAACAAGGAGCTGGTTCTTTGAAAAGATCAACAAAATTGACAAACCCTTGGCAAGACTTACCAAGGAAAAAAGAGAAAGAACTCA
Source organism: Saccopteryx bilineata (assembly GCF_036850765.1). Classification (NCBI taxonomy): domain Eukaryota; kingdom Metazoa; phylum Chordata; class Mammalia; order Chiroptera; family Emballonuridae; genus Saccopteryx; species Saccopteryx bilineata. The sequence goes on along the minus strand of NC_089502.1, from coordinate 83,325,380 downwards.
TATAAACAAAATCCAAAATGAAAGAGGAGAAATCACCACGGACACTGTAGATATACAAAGAATTATTGTAGAATACTATGAAAAACTTTATGCCACTAAATTCAACAACCTAGAAGAAATGGATAAATTCCTAGAACAATACAACCTTCCTAGACTGAGTCAAGAAGAAGCAGAAAGCCTAAACAGACCTATCAGTAGAGAAGAAATAAAAAAAACCATTAAAAACCTCCCCAAAAATAAAAGTCCAGGCCCTGACGGCTATACCAGCGAATTTTATCAAACATTCAAAGAAGACTTGGTTCCTATTCTACTCAAAGTCTTCCAAAAAATTGAAGAAGAAGCAATACTTCCAAACACATTTTATGAGGCCAACATAACCCTCATACCAAAACCAGGCAAGGATGGCACAAAAAAAGAAAACTACAGACCAATATCTCTAATGAATACAGATGCTAAAATACTAAACAAAATACTAGCAAATCGAATACAACAACATATTAAAAAAATAATACATCATGATCAAGTGGGATTCATCCCAAAATCTCAAGGATGGTTCAACATACATAAAACGGTTAATGTAATACACCATATCAACAAAACAAAGAACAAAAACCACATGATCTTATCAATAGACGCAGAAAAGGCTTTCGATAAAATACAACACAATTTTATGTTTAAGACTCTCAACAAAATGGGTATAGAAGGAAAATATCTCAACATGATAAAGGCCATATATGATAAACCATCAGCTAACGTCATATTAAATGGCACTAAACTGAAGGCTTTCCCCCTTAAATCAGGAACAAGACAGGGTTGTCCACTCTCTCCACTCTTATTTAATGTGGTACTAGAGGTTCTAGCCAGAGCAATCAGACAAGACAAAGAAATAAAAGGCATCCATATCGGAAAAGAAGAAGTAAAGGTATCACTTTTTGCAGATGATATGATCCTATACATCGAAAACCCCAAAGAATCCACAAAAAGACTACTAGAAACAATAAGTCAATACAGTAAGGTCGCAGGATACAAAATTAACATACAGAAGTCAATAGCCTTTCTATATGCCAACAATGAAACAACTGAGAAGGAACTCAAAAGAATAATCCCCTTCACGATTGCAACAAAACAAATAAAATACTTAGGAATAAACATAACAAAGAATGTAAAGGACTTATATAATGAAAACTATAAACCATTGTTAAGGGAAATCGAAAAAGATATAATGAGATGGAAGAATATACCTTGTTCTTGGCTAGGAAGAATAAATATAATCAAGATGGCTATATTACCCAAAGCAATATACAAATTTAATGCAATTCCCATCAAAATTCCAATGACATTTTTTAAAGAAATAGAGCAAAAAAATCATCAGATTTATATGGAACTATAAAAAACCCCGAATAGCCAAAGCAATCCTAAAGAAAAAGAATGAAGCTGGGGGCATAACAATACCTGACTTCAAACTCTATTATAGGGCCACAACAATCAAAACAGCATGGTATTGGCAGAAAAATAGACACTCAGACCAATGGAACAGAATAGAAAGTCCAGAAATAAAACCACATATATATAGTCAAATAATTTTTGATAAAGGGGCCAACAACACACAGTGGAGAAAAGAAAGCCTCTTCAATAAATGGTGCTGGGAAAACTGGAAAGCCATATGCAAAAGAATGAAACTGGACTACAGTCTCTCCCCCTGTACAAAAATTAACTCAAAATGGATCAAAGATCTAAACATAAGACCTGAAACAATTAAGTACATAGAAGAAGACATAGGTACTCAACTCATGGACCTGGGTTTTAAAGAGCATTTTATGAATTTGACTCCAATGGCAAGAGAAGTGAAGGCAAAAATTAATGAATGGGACTACATCAGACTAAGAAGTTTTTGCTCAGCAAGGGAAACTGATAACAAAATAAACAGAAAGCCAACTAAATGGGAAATGATATTTTCAAACAACAGCTCAGATAAGGGCCTAATATCCAAAATATACAAAGAACTCATAAAACTCAACAACAAACAAACAAACAATCCAATAAAAAAATGGGAAGAGGATATGAATAGACACTTCTCCCAGGAAGAAATACAAATGCCCAACAGATATATGAAAAGATGCTCATCTTCTTTAGCTATTAGAGAAATGCAAATCAAAACGGCAATGAGATACCACCTCACACCTGTTCGATTAGCTGTTATTAGCAAGTCAGGTAATAGCAAATGTTGGAGAGGCTGTGGAGAAAAAGGAACCCTCATACACTGTTGGTGGGAATGTAAAGTAGTACAACCATTATGGAAGAAAGTATGGTGGTTCCTCAAAAAACTGAAAATAGAACTACCTTATGACCCAGCAATCCCTCTACTGGGTATATATCCCCAAAACTCAGAAACATTGATACGTAAAGACACATGCAGCCCCATGTTTATTGCAGCATTGTTCACAGTGGCCAGGACATGGAAACAACCAAAAAGCCCATCAATAGATGACTGGATAAAGAAGATGTGGCACATATACACTATGGAATACTACTCAGCCATAAGAAATGATGACATCGGAACATTTACAGCAAAATGGTGGGATCTTGATAACATGATACGAAGCGAAATAAGTAAATCAGAAAAAAACAGGAACTGTATTATTCCATACGTAGGTGGGACATAATAGTGAAACTAAGAGACATTGATAAGAGTGTGGTGGTTACAGGGGGGAGGGGGGAATGGGAGAGAGATAGGGGGTGGGAGGGGCACAAAGAAAACAAGATAGAAGGTGACAGAGGACAATCTGACTTTGTGTGGTGGGTATGCAACATAATTGAACGACAAGATAACCTGGACTTGTTATCTTTGAATATATGTATCCTGATTTATTGATGTCACCCCATTAAAAAAATAAAATTATAAAATAAAAAAAAAAATAAAAAAAAAAAAGTGCTGACGGGGCGCTAGCAAGGACAAATTTCCTCATTTTGGCCGTAAACACTTCTTCGTCTGGCTTACGAGACCCAGGGTTGAAAACAGCATTCTTCATACCTAGTTCTCGAAGGACCTTTACTAACTCACTGTAGCACTGCCACCGACTCATTGCCCCCGGCAGTTCTCCAGCATTCTGCCAGACCATACGAATGGCAGCCATCACCCATTCTAATAGGGTATGGTCTCCTGGGTTGCCATGGCAGTTCTGAAGACGCTGCCTCAAGGAAGAGTGTGTGGTAATGGTGGCCAATTTCTCCATCTCTGTTCTGGAGAGCATGATGCCATCCACCCCTATATCCCATAATCGTAGTAACCAGGCTACCAGGGATTCAGTAGGTTTCTGCCTAAATTGTGCCCCCAACTCCATCAGCTCTGCCTGGGTATAGGGCCGGACCACAGAGTGTTCCATTACCTGGGCAGGAGGCTGTGGCTGTCCCTGAGGGACTCTTTGTTGCTGGGTTTTTATCTTCTTGGCGACAACTGGTCGGGTTCTCAGTGTGCGTATGGCAGCTTCAGCCTGAGCCTTCTCATCCTCAGAAGAGGAGTCGCAAGCGCCTGCTCCTGCTGACTCAAAGCCAATCCACCGGCTCGGATGCTGCTGCTCCTTTGGTGACCATTTAGGCTCCTGTGGCTGCTGGCTTTTGGCCAGAAGCTGAGACTCGAGCTCTTGAATCCGGAGTTGTTTCTCCAACAACTGCCGGTGAAGACGTTCAGTTTCCAGGGTAAACTGCAACTCGCGAACCCGTAATTCCTTCTCCAGTACTCGCTCCAGTTCCAGCCTTTTCTGCCGTTCTGTTTGCAATTCATGCTGAAGCTTTTGACCTCGGGCAGTTTCCTCTTGAGTAAAAAACATGTAGCCCATGGCCCCTAAAAGGACAGCCATGGGGAGCCAGAGCAGCAACCAGTACTCTATCCTACTCATCAAGGGTGGTGGCTCCATACCAATCTCTGAATCCTGCCGGAAACTACGTCAGTTGTAAGGCCAGGAGCCGTCATCATGACCATTCACATGCAGGTTCCCATTGGATTCGGGCAGGCGATAAAGAAATGGCGGAGTCAGAGGATGCGGGGCCATCCTATTTATTGGTGTCTCACCAAGACAGGCAAACCACAAAAGAAGACAAGGGAAAAGCAGAAAACCAGCTCTTCCCATGAAGGGCAAGGGATCAGGGGAGCCCCTGCAATTGTGATAGCAGGAACTGTGTGTCTGAGCTCCTGGTCTGTCCCACTTTATAGTGTAGAAAACCAAAATCCCTTAATTCAATATACAAACAAGGAAGTCTCCGATACAAAGTCACTTATCCAAGGCATAATTGGATTTCTCATGAGAGTGCACCACCCAGATCATACAATCAGTCAAGGGTGTGGGGATAAGCTTAGTCCCCAAACCAAACCTCAGGCTACAACAACCTGGCCTGCTTATAGCCTGTCCCCCACACCCATTATAAGTCACAAGCGAGCAAACATATATATCATGTTTACAAACTTATTTGACCAACAGTCCACTCACTCTCCTATTTATTTTTCTAACTTTTGAACCCTGCCTCTTATATTTCTTCACTAGTTTCTTATAGAACTGTATGCAGACCTTCACGAATCAGAAAATTGGAAAAATCTACCTAACCCTACACACTAACCCTGAAACCTGCCCTCACGAAACAGAAAAATCTAAAACCCTATATCAACAAACCTTGTAAAGCCAGAAGCCATGGCCAGGGCCACCATCAGAGCAGCCCAGCCTATGCAGGTTCGCATTGGATTCGGACAGTCGGTAAAGAAACAACGGAGCCAAAAACTGATGGGCTGTCATCTTTAATTCTAGCTTGCACCTGGCGGGCAAGTAAAAATACACACTGGGCTCCAAAACCCAGTCACATTCAGTGCTCACAAAGCCACTGACTTATCCGAGTTTCCTAGAATCAAAGGTTTCTAGCTCACCAGACTTATTCACCTCTGTTCCCCATCTCCTTCCTTTTCCCAGATACAATGTCTACACAAACTGGCTTCTCACTCAGCACTCCTCCATCTTGGCTGCTTCTCCTGGCCTCCTCCATGTGGCCTTTCTCTGCTCTCCTCTGCTCTCTCTTCTAATGATAATCTCAGGAACCAAGAGTGCAAGCTCCCGCTTCGTCCCCATTTTATAGTGTAGAAATCCAAACCCTTAATTCAATGTACAAAATAGGGAAGTCTCTAATACAAAGTCACTTTCTGAGGCATGATTGGATTGTACCACCCCACATGAAAAAGGGTAGGAAAGGCTTAATCCCAAAACCAAGCCCCAGGCTACAAGGATTCTCAACACACATTAATATCACCTGGGTGACGGCCTCCTCGTGGGCAACGTAATCTTTAACAAAGTGAGCATAATACATTTTATCTGCCCAACATTCCTAAATCCTATCTTTCAACCCCTATAGGTCCCCTAATCCTAAAGTTCTCCTGTGTCCCTGAAGAACTAGGAGAATGAATAGCATTCACTTCTTAACTTTTCTCAGTCTTTTTACCCTTCACATAGTAAGGGGACAAGATCACTGGGTCTTCTTAGCTGAAGAAGAACCTACAAACGGACATGAAACATTTCCTTTAGCTCAAACTAACCGCTCTCTCCAGGACTGAGAGAAAGAATAGTTAGAGAAAGAATATCTCTAACTTTACCATGGAAAAACTTTCACCCCTGCTATACAACCCTCCTTATCTCTGCATTCCTAATCTCCAAACACTTGCCTCTTTTTTTAATCAAATTCCTACAGGCTGGGATGAGAGAAATCTCTAGGATTACCTACAATCAAATGCTTCTACTCTCCTATTCCCCAATACCCCAAGGAGAACTTCACAAGGGAAATATCAAATAGGTAGGGATGACAGCAGGAAGAAAGTGCCCCTCAGCCCAAGAAGTTTCCTCCTGAATGTTCTCCAAACTCCCTTCCTTTTAAACCACACATATTCAGTCTGTAAGGCCAGGAGCCGCCATCATGGCCATTCACATGCAGGTTCCCATTGGATTCGGGCAGACGATAAAGAAATGGTGTAGTCAGAGGATGGGGGGCCATCCTATTTATTGGTGTCTCACCAAGACAGGCAAACCACAAAAGAAGACAAGGGAAAAGCAGAAAACCAACTCTTCCCATGAAGGGCAAGGGATCAGGGGAGCCCCTGCAATTGTGATAGCAGGAACTGTGTGTCTAAGCTCCTGGTCTGTCCCACTTTATAGTGTAGAAAACCAAAATCCCTTAATCCAATATACAAACAAGGAAGTCTCCGATACAAAGTCACTTATCCAAGGCATAATTGGATTCCTCATGAGAGTGCACCACCCAGATCATACAATCAGTCAAGGGTGTGGGGAAAAGCTTAGTCCCAAAACCAAACCTCAGGCTACAACAACCTGGCCTGCTTATAGCCTGTCCCCCACACCCATTATAAGTCACAAGCGAGCAAACATATATATCATATTTACAAACTTATTTGACCAACACAGTCCTTCTAATAACTTACACCAACAGGTCCCCTGTATCTTAAAATCTCCACATGTCCTCCCATTTGAGAGGAACCAAACCAGCATGTATCATGAGGCTCATCCAGGAGACCATGTATAACCATGTCACTCTGTTCACTTGGCACTCGCAGCAAGCAATTAACAATTATTACCTCGTGTTGGGCAAATAAAATGTATTATGCTCACTTTGTTAAAGTGAAGCTGCCCACGTGGAGGCCGTTTCCCAGGTGATATTAATGTGTTTGTAGCCTGGGGCTCGGTTTTGGGATTAAGCCTTTCCCGCCTGTTTTGATGTGGGGTGGTACAATCCAATCATGCCTCAGAGAAGTGACTTTGTATTAGAGACTTCCTTATTTTGTATATTGGATTAAAGGTTGTGAAGCTACACTATAAAATGGGGGCAGAACGGGACTGGGCTCTTGGTTCCTGAGATCATCATTAGAGGAGAGAGCAGAAAGGAGAGCAGAAAGAGGCCATGTGGCCAGGAGAAGCAGCCAAGATGGCGGAGTGCTGAGTGAGATGTCAGTTTGTGTAGAGTTTGTATCTGGGATAAGGAAGAAGATGGGGAATTGAGGAGAATAAGTCTGGTGAGCTAGAAAACTTTGATTCTAGGAAACTCGGATAAATCAGTAGCTTTGTGAGCACTGAATGTGATTGGGTTTTGGAGCCCAATGTGTATTTTTACTTGCCTGCCAGGTGCAAGCTAGGATTAAAGATGAAGGCCCATCAATTCTTGGCTCCATTGTTTCTTTACCGACTGTCCGAATCCAATGCGAACCTACATAGGCCGGGCTGCTGTGATAGTGGCTCTGGCCATGGCTCCTGGCTTTACACCTCGCAATTTTTTTTTTTTTACTTCCTCACTCAGGTTTTTGGAGACATCACCTGGTTCAGACATTACAGCATTGAAATTGATGACCTCCTTAACTGGATGAGGGACATGACTTAGCAAGGTTCCCTTCTTGAGTTCTCTCCAGAAGCAATAATTTTCCAATTTTTTCTCCTCTTTCTCCTCATCACCCCTCACCATATATTATAAAATTAATAACTGCCTTTCTTTTATATGTAACCACAGAGTTGAGAAATGATAGATATGTGTATTCCAAACTTCCATCTTTTTTTATATAAATTTTTATTAATGTTAATGGGATGACATTAATAATTCAGGGTACATATATTCAAAGAAAACATATCTAGGTTATCTTGTCATTAAATTATGTTGCATACCCCTCACCCAGAGTCAGATTGTCCTCTGTCACCCTCTATCTAGTTTTCTGTGTGCCCCTCCCCCTCCCCCTAACTCTCTCCCTCCCTCCCTCCTGCGTCCTCCCTCCCCCCACCCCTGGTAACCACCACTCTCTTGTCCCTGTCTCTTAGACTCGTTTTTATGTTCCACCAATGTATGGGATCATGTAGTTCTGGTTTTTTTCTGATTTACTTATTTCACTCCATATAATGTTATCAAGATCCCACCATTTTGCTGTAAATGATCTGATGTCATCATTTCTTATGGCTGAGTAGTATTCCATAGTGTATATGTGCCACATCTTCTTTATCCAGTCTTCTATTGAAGGGTTTTTTGGTTGTTTCCATGTCTTGGCCACTGTGAACAGTGCTGCAATGAACATGGGGCTACATGTGTCTTTACGTATCAATGATTCTGAGGTTTTGGGGTATATACCCAGTAGAGAGATTGCTGGGTCATAAAGTAGTTCTATTTTCAGTTTTTTGAGGAACCACCATACTTTCCTCCATAAAGGTTGTACTACTTTACATTCCCACCAACAGTGTATGAGGGTTCCTGTTTCTCCACAGCCTCTCCAACATTTGCTATTACCCGTCTTGTTGATAATAGCTAATCTGACAGGGGTGAGGTGGTATCTCATTGTAGTTTTGATTTGCATTTTTCTAATAACTAATGAAGCTGAGCATCTTTTCATATATCTGTTGGCTATTTGTATTTCTTCCTGGGAGAAGTGTCTGTTCATGTTCTCTTCCCATTTTTTTTATTGGATTGTTTCTTTGTTTGTTGTTGAGTTTTATGAGTTCTTTGTAAATTTTGGATATTAGGCCCTTATCTGAGCTGTCGTTTGAAAATATCAGTTCCCATTGAGTTGGCTGTCTGTTTATTTTTATATCAGTTTCTCTTGCTGAGCAAAAACTTTTAATTCTGATGTAGTCCCATTCATTTATCTTTGCCTTCACTTCTCTTGCCATTGGAGTCAAGTTCATAAAATGTTCTTTAAAACCCAGGTCCATGAGTTTAGTACTTATGTCTTCTTCTATGTACTTTATTGTTTCAGATCTTATATTTAGGTCTTTGATCCATTTTGAATTAATTTTAGTACACGGGGACAGGCTGTAGTCGAGTTTCATTCTTTTGCATGTGGCTTTCCAGTTTTCCCAACACCATTTGTTGAAGAGGCTTTCTTTTCTCCATTTTGTGTTGTTGGCCCCTTTATCAAAGATTATTTGACCACATATATGTGGTTTTATTTCTGGGCTTTCTATTCTGTTCCATTGGTCTGAGTGTCTATTTTTCTGCCAATACCATGCAGTTTTGATTATTGTGGCCCTATAATATAGTTTAAAGTCAGGTATTGTAATGCCCCCAGCTTCTTTCTTTTTCCTTAGGATTGCTTTGGCTATTTGGGGGTTTTTATAGTTCCATATAAATCTTATGATTTTTTGTTCCATTTCTTTAAAAAATGTCATAGGAATTTTGATGGGAATTGCATTAAATTTATATATTACTTTGGGTAATATGGCCATTTTAATTATATTTATTCTTCCTATTCAAGAACAAGGAATATTTTTCCATCTCATTGTGTCTTTTTCTATTTCTCTTAGCAATGCCTTGTAGTTTTTGTTATATAGGTCCTTTACATTCTTTGTTATGTTTATTCCTAGGTATTTTATTTTTTTTGTTGCAATCGTGAAGGGGATTATTTTTTTGAGTTCATTTTCTAATATTTCATTGTTGACATATAGAAAGGCTATAGACTTTTGTATGTTAATTTTGTATCCTGCCACCTTACTTTATTGGTTTATTGTTTCTAGTAATCTTTTTGGGTTTTCAATGTATAGGATCATATCATCTGCAAAAAGTGATACCTTTACTTCTTCTTTTCCGATATGGATGCCTTTTATTTCTTTGTCTTGTCTGATTGCTCTGGCCAGAACTTCTAGCACCATGTTAAATAAGAGTGGAGAGAGTGGACAACCCTGTCGTGTTCCTGATTTAAGGTGGAAAGTCCTCAGTTTTACGCCATTTAATATGATGTTGGCTGATGGTTTATCATATATGGCCTTTATTATGTTGAGATATTTTCCTTCTATACCCATTTTGTTGATAGTCTTAAACATAAAATTGTGTTGTATTTTATCGAAAGCCTTTTCTGCGTCTATTGATAAGGTCATGTGGTTTTTGTTTTTTGTTTTGTTGATATGGTGTATTACATTAACCGTTTTGCGTATGTTGAACCATCCTTGAGATTCTGGGATGAATCCCACTTGATCATGATGTATTATTTTTTTTAATATGTTGTTGTATTCGATTTGCCAGTATTTTGTTTAGTATTTTAGCATCTGTATTCATTAGAGATATTGGTCTGCAGTTTTCTTTCTTTGTGCCATCCTTGCCAGGTTTTGGTATGAGGGTTATGTTGGCCTCATAAAATGTGTTTGGAAGTATTGCTTCTTCTTCAATTTTTTGGAAGACTTTGAGTAGAATAGGAACCAAGTCTGATTTGAATGTTTGATAGAATTCACTAGTATAACCGTCTGGGCCTGGAGTTTTATTTTTGGGGAGGTTTTTAATACCAAACTTCCATCTTGATGTTCCGCTTATCTGTCAGACCTCACCCTGACCTGACTATTACCCCTGAGACAGAGGAATTCCAAATAGCTAATAAGCTGCCTCAAAGAGGGGCTCTAGACATATCAGGACTTTTGATTCAACACCCACATGCTTGAAGCCTCCCAAGGAGGAGCATTCTGGACATACCAGGACTTTTGCCTCAGTATCCCCTCAGTCTCTCCCAAACACTATATAACTTGCCCCTAGTCTGTAACCGGCACTCTTCTCCCCGGAGAAGTGCTGGGCAGGTTTCTCTCTTTTTTTCAATAAAGCCTGTTACTCTGGTCTTTTGAACTCCCATGGATTCCAACACTGGTAACTACCAGTTCACATGGAAAAAACCTGCTCAAGACAAAAATTGATGTTAAGAGAAAGAGGGAGAGTTTGCCAAGGGAGACAAACCTCCTGAACCTTTTTCTCCCTTAGCTTTTATTGATCAGAAGCAGAACAAAGGTAAGAGCATTACAGGGGAGTGAGATCAGGTGATAGGGGGAAGAATGTCTAATGCATTTCTTGCTGACATGGAGAAAGGGCTAATTTTGGTCAGTACATTTTTTTTCTTTTGCTAATTAACAAACATAAAAGAAGAGAAAATATAAAACTCTATGTTAATTTCTTAAAAGCTCATTTACTTGCATTCCTTTGTGTTTGCAGGAAGGTCACTTACAGTTCCTTAGTGTTTGCTGAGTGAAGATAAATTCACTCATTGCTTTTTAACTAAAGTTTTTCAATCCAAGTCATAAAGAGTTCAAGATTAGATGGGTGATTCCCTACATAACACCTCACAGCATACTATAAAAATGTTTTTTTTTAATGTAAAATTTCTGGATGACAGAAATAAGTATGAGGACAGGAATAGATTCAATATAGTAATTACTACTTTTTTTTATCTCAGACTAAGATGTGCTTTACCAAGAGAATCATAAAAATGCATGTCACAACAAAAACCACTAAGTAGAAGAAGAAAAAATTGTGTATATTTCTTGGAGTTATAACCCCAAATCCTTTCTCTAGACAATGTTTGAACTGATTTTGGTTCTTTTTTATCAGTATGTATGCTGATGCAGCCTGTTAGTCAAATAAGTTTATTGATAGATACAGGAATTCCAAACTGCCCTCTTGATGTTCCACTTATCTGTCAGACCTCACCCTTACTGGACTATCACCTCTGAGACAAAGGAATTCCAAAAAGCTGAGAAGCTGCCCCAAGGAGGGGCTCCTGACACACCAGGACTTTTGCCTCAGTATCCCCTCAGGCTCTCCCAAACACTATATAACTTGCCCCTAGTCTGTAACTGGTGCTCTTCTCCCCCAGGAGAAGTGCCTGGCAGGGTTCCTTTCTTCCTTTCAATAAAGCCTGTTACTCTGGTCTTTCAGACTCCCATAGATTCCAACATTTATAAATATGATATATATGTTTGCTTACTTATAGTTTGCATTGAGTGTGGGAGACAGGCTGTAAACTGGCAAGGTCCTTATAGCCTGAAGCTTAGTTTTAAGATTAAGCATTTTCCACCCTTTTAATACTAAGATCTTCTCAATATCCTTCTATTACTAAGGTTTTCTTAAAACTAAGATTTTCCCCTGTTATAAGATGCCAAAAGAATTGAAAAAATTAATAGTAGTAATTTAAAAGGAAAAGTCAGGCCCCCTTACCCCTCCTTTCTTAAAAGAAGAAAAAAGAAAAATGGATTAAAGGGGGAAAAGTATCTAAAAACTTACTCTTCCCCTTCAATAAGATCCTTTAGGAGACAATTTTTATATATCCTGCATTGATTTTTACCCTCCCTCCCCTCCTGGAGTCCTAAGAGCAGGGGTCCCCAAACTTTTTACAGAGGGGGCCAGTTCACTGTCCCTCAGACCATTGAAGGGCCCGACTATAAAAAAAAACCTGAACAAATATCAATGCACACTGCACATATCTTATTTTAAAGTAAAAAAACAGAGTGGAAACAAATATAATATTTAAAATAAAGAACAAGTAAATTTAAATTAACAAACTGACCAGTATTTCAATGGGAACTATGCTTCTCTCACTGACCACCAATGAAAGAGGTGCCCCTTCCAGAAGTGTGGTGGGGGGGGCAAATAAATGGCCTCAGGGCGCTGCATGGGGCCCATGGGCAGTAGTTTGGGGACCCCTGCCTGAGAGTGACATATATCTCTAGACAAAGAGATCAAAAGCCCACTCTCCCTTGCTTGAAAAACCTTCATTCTGTAACATTTTATATGCTTTCTAATAATCATCCCTCTTGAAATTTTTTATATGCATAAAAACTTATAAACTAAAGGAGCGGGAAGTAGCTTATTAGATTTAGCAAGGGTATTTTTATTTGGCCTCTATCCTTATCCTAAACTAATCATTTCACTGTGGCAACAAGGATGGGGGCATAGACACTAGATGATTTGGGAATGTCTTTGATATGTAAAATGACACTTATCACTATTGTGTTACTTTGTAAGTTTTGATATGTAGAAATGTTTTTTTATGTAGATAAATGTTGTAAGCTTGTTAGTAATTGACTATTGTGTCATGCTCCCCTTCCTTTTCCCCCAACCTGTATGTGATCAAGTCTATATAACTAGCCTTAGAGCTATATTCGAGGCTGTACAATTTGGGTTAGCTATACTTTGTTTAAGTCATATCTAGCCAGCTTATTAATAAATCTCCTCCTAAAATTTCTTCTGTATCTTGCCTCGGTGTCTCTACATAACCCACAGAATTAAGGTAATTTACTTTATAACATTTGGGGGCTCGTCCAGGATGACAGTGTTCCACATCACCAGGTAGAGACCCCCAGACCAGCTGTCCTCTTCAGAGGGTTGCCTGACCCCACTGGATCTCTAGGAGGGGTGCCTCCTGAGAAGTTCCAGGGCTCCAGTTTTCCTGTGGGTTTTGGACAACTTCTTGGCAGACACCACTGGTCCTTAAATTTGACAATTCAGAAGTGAAATCGAGGAGTGTAAATTTTGACCTCTGGAGGTAAGTAAGGCAAATTTTTGCTTTACTGAATTCTAGCTTTTTTCTGTTTTGAATTGTAGCTTGTCTCCTTATGACTAGTCAATTTGAAACTATTGCATGGAGGATCAGACACAAGCACACTCACGCAATAGACTCTCCAAGACTGAGACATTGGTGGAGAGTTAGAGGTCCCACCTTGGGCTTTTCTAGGACACATTTGTTTGTGCTCTCAGGAAAGACAATTAGTGGGAACATTTGTTTGTGCTCTAGTAAGACAATTAGTGGGGACTGAGTCCTGCCTCGGACTTCCTGAGACATGTGCTCTAAGAAGACAATCGGTGGAGATTAAGTCCTGCCTCAGACTTCTAGGGACACCTTTGTGCTGTCTGTTCATGTTGAGATCTCATTCTTTGCTTTTATTGTTTCTGTGTAAAAACCCCTGAGTAATTGTGTGAGTGGGGATCTCTGATACCTGAACCTGAGTTTCCAGTTTGAGGCTTATGCTAGAAATACAGCTAGTTGAGCACCTGAAGGCCCGAGATGGGGAACCTCCTTCCTTTGTCTGTTGAACTGTGTGCCTAAAATCAAGTGCAAATGTAAATAGTAAATTGTCTGTTTGAAAGTTCTCTTTGTCCAGAAAATCTCTGGTATAATTTCAATTGGAAATTTCTGGCTAAAACCAGAGTGCAAAAGTGAAGGAAAATTTGTAACATTCATATGGTTTAGTGGCTGCCTGCTGGAGCCCACACATTATAAAACTAAAAAAATTCATAGAAGTATTAAAAATTCTTTAATGGGGAATTATCTGTACTATAGATTCTCTTCATTTGTCTGAGAAATTTCTTGTGACATTTTGTGCTATGGGCCGGCCTCTTTCCCCAGACCCACTAGATCTCTTTTCTTGGATTCAAGACCTCTGGCTTCAGAGCCCTCTGTCTGACTTTTCCCCAGAAGAAATTGTCCTTTCCTGCTGGCTCCTGCCTCTGCTATTCTGTGATGATTGACACCTCTATAGTCAAACATCCTTTATTTTGAGTGCTAGTTATCATCTATCTTATCTTTCTTTCCTCTTTATTGTTGTGCTGATTCCTGCATTCTCCCATACAGCTTCAATTTTATAAATCAGTGCCCAAGACATTAAATATGGGAGGAGGGCCCAGCATACAAAAGTTCCCTTTAGGTTGTCTCCTTAAGCACCTTCAAGAAGCCTATGGAGACAACCATGAGTGCAGAATTAAATGGTCAAAAGGAAGACTTCACACTCTCTGTGAATCAGAATGGCCCACCTTCAGGGTTGGATGGCCAGAAACCAGGACTTTTAATCCCCGGGTGGTAAGGGCAGTCTGGAATATCATAACCAGGGATCCAGGCTACCCTAACCAATTCCCCTACATTGATCAATGGCTAAACTTAACAATGAACCTTCCACAATGGCTTAAAGTATGCTCAATACAGAGAAGGTGCCACATCTTTTTAGTCTAACTGGATTTATATCTAGGACAAAAAAGGGGATTTGAAAAGAAGGACTAGGACTCCACTAGGAAAGAATAAGTGTGCATATTGCAAAGAAGACGGGCATTGGAAAAATAAATTTCCCACATTACAAGCAGCCAAGGTAAGTTCTAAGGTCCTGAATCTTGAGGACTGACGAGGCCAAGGCTCCTTTTTACTGAACCCCTAGGAGCCTATGGTAACAGCAGAAATGGGGGAAAACTGTGGACCTTGCTGGTTATCATTTCCTTGAATTAAATTGCAACTTCAGGAAGGAGAATGAGTGATGGAATCATGAGTGATAGGATTATGGGGGATGAAATTATCAGGGTCAGACCCTCCGGCTGCATTTACCTTTCTTCTCCCTAGGACTTGAAAGTCACATAGGCCCTCCATAGGTTAGGAGTAGTGACTTGTCATCCTCTGGTGTGTGAGAAGTTGTGGGAAAGAGAATAAGTGTGGAATAAACAAGACTGACACTAGGAGAGGGTTCCGACTCTCTCCCACAGGGCCAAAGCAAGTTTTGGGTCCCTTCCAAATTTCCTCAACCATTCCCCAATTCCTTTGTGTGGCATAATTGTTGTCTGATGTGGGAGGCATGAGGTTCACAGGGGAAACCCACTGCTTTAGCCATGATGGTAAAGAATTGTAAGAATTAGTTCTAAGGGGATTATGGGGTTACTATGTCCCTGGGGAACTTGAGGATTTTGTGTGAATTAGAATAGCCCACTGTTGGGAAAATGAGTTTGTAAAATTTGTGTTTTTTTAGTTTGCTGATTTTATTGTTAGAAATAGCGCTGGGCAGCCAATCAGAGCAGGGCAGTTGATTTTAAATGGCAAATTAGATTACATTCTTGCTTAACAGGGGCCACTATTTTGCTAATATCTGTTGGAGAAGAGGCAGAGAAAGAAATCATGTTTGAAAAAAAGAAAAAAAGGAAAAAGTGGCAGCAGGGATAGTGCTGCCTTCATAGTGTTCAGGGGTCCCACTGTGTTCACTTATGCTCCAAAGAGCAGTGCCAAAGAGTGACTCCTCATGCAGCTCCCAGTGCTTGCTTCCCTTTGGGCACCAGGAATCCTAGGAACCCTGGCCCTTATATTGACTTAATAGTATAAAGCACTGTGAGTCAAAAAAAGGGTTCGCATCTCTTTGCCAGCGGGGTAGTTATAAAATAGTGAGTGCATTTTGACCATTCCTTATTTATCTCAGTAAATCAGTGGTTCATTGGGGGTAGTAGTTTAAAATCTTCTTATTGTGAATTGTACTAAATTTGTACTAATGATGAGGCATATAAAATTGCATAGTCTGCCAAATCCAAAGACTTCCTTTTCATACCAAGGATCCATTGTTGTGGAAAAAAATATTTTCTATGTTAGAAATGTATGTTATTTAAAGAGCATTTTGTAATTATTTTTATTTGCTATTTCACAACCCTGTGATGTTGAAATCTTGGTTTAAATATTAGGACATATATGTAATAATTATTAATGATATCTTTTTATATGGTATAGAATTGTTTAGTTTATTATCATTTTTGAAGCAGTATTGTTTAATGTTAGGTCACCAAACCCAGATGACAAATATTACTATTGATTGGCTTAACAGTAGAATTCTCAACATAATAGGTGGAAAAGAGAAAATAGAAAATAGATGACTAATTGTAGTAGTAGGAAACATTTAAGTTTTGAGCTCAGATTAAAAGGACTAAAGAATGTAAACAGAAATCTGTTTCTCTTGAGTTTTTTAGACATTATCTGTTAGGGTACATAAAATTACAACATAAATAAAGTATGTTTTCTTAGGATGTAAAATGATTTATGATTAAGTAAAGTATAAGATTTATTTTATGAAATATTGGTCATTTCAGTTGGTGATTTTAACTAGATCTTTAGAATTTGAAGCATAGATGTAATAGGAAATAGTTTAAACCCTGTCCGGTTGGCTCAGTGATAGAGTGTCGGCCTGGCTTGCAGGAGTCCTGGGTTCGATTCCCGGCCAGGGCACACAGGAGAAGTATCCATCTGATTCTTCACCCCTCCCCCTTACTTTTCTCTCTGTCTCTCTCTTCCCCTTCCGCAGCCAAGGCTCCATTGGAGCAAAGTTGGCCCAGGCACTGAGGATGGCTCTAGGGCCTCTTGTCTCAGGCACTAGAATGGCTCTGGTTGCAATAGAGTGATGCCCCAGATGGGCAGAGGATCAGCCCCTGGTGGGCGTGCTGGGTGGATCTTGGTTGGGCGCATGTGGGAGTCTGTCTGACTGCCTCCCCGTTTCTAACTTCAGAAAAATACAAAAAAAAAAAAAGGAAATAGTTTAAATCTTTGTTTTCCAAGTGACCTATAGAATTAGAAATCTCAGAATCTACTTTCTTGGGGAAGCCTCAAGCTCCAACAGGACTGTTAATTTGTACTGTATATATGCTGCCCCACTTAGGACAACCAAGACCACCTCAAGAAAATGTTTCTGGTTGCCTGGCCTAAGCAGGACTCTAGCACCCAAGCAAGTGAGGAAATTTTTGGACATTTTCCACCAGTTTCTGTTAGCCAAGATCAGAGAAGATACTAAGAAAAAGAACCATATAGTTGTCTAAGGTGTCAGAAGTTATCCTCAGAAGACCCCCACAGCTTTCTTAGATTATAGAAAGCTTAGAGTCTATGCACCTCTAGACCCAGAGGTGCCAGAAGATAAGGCAGTCAACTTAAACTTTGCATAACATTCAGCTCTAGAAATTAGAAAAGAAATGTATTATAAGCTTAAAAATAAAGTAGAAACATCAGCTGCTAAAAAATAAATTAAAAAGAATAAGCATTTTAGAAGGGACATTGCTTCTCCCTCACTTACATAACTTTGTTTGGCCCCAAAGATGGCTGGTTAGCCAAAGATGGGTAAGATTCCTGAAGGCAGGAAAAACCTAAGACAGGCACAGTCGAAGAGGGGCCATCAGGAGAAGGCTTATAAACTAACAAAAGTGAGGCTTAAAACCTCACCCATACAATGCAGGAGCCTGATCCCCTGAAATAGTGACCATCATCCACTGTCCAAGGCACCAAAAGATGGGGACTCAGTAGAAACTCAAGAATAACCAAGAAGCTCATGATATTACCAATAAGGTAGCTCTAAAACCAGTGGGGTTTTTAAGAAATTTTAGTAACTTTACTGGAACCCTTGTTACCAAAGGCTTTTTGTTTGTTTGTTTTGGGGGGGGTTTTTTGCAACCAATTAGAAAAAGATTTTCCAGCAGGAAAGGGACAACTACAAATAAGAAGAAATAATTAGAAAAGTCAGACTTAAAATCTATGGCAGAAGGCATAATGTCCGAGTGTTTAGTCTGTGCTCAAATGAATACTAAGCAAAGTAAAGAAAATATAATGAGAAACAGGGAGAGAGGAACTTTCCCAGGTGAACTTTTAGGAATAGATTTTACTGAGGTAATTGACACCTTTCTACAATAGGTAGATGCTTTTCCTTCTAGAAATGAGACCACAGTAACAGCTGTTAAGAAATTGCTATATGAAATTATTCCCAGATTTAGTTTGCCCATTAATATCAAGTCTAATAATGGGCCTCCATTTGTATCCAAAATCTCACAGCTAGTAGAAAAGGCACTCAATATTAATTGGAAATTACATTGTGCCCACAGGTCAAAACTTCAGGGCAGGTAGAACACATGAATCAGATCTTAAAGGAAACTTTAACCAAATTTGTTTTTGAAACTGGGAAAAGTGGCCTTATCCCTCCTTAAGACAAGGTACACCCCCGATAGGGAAGAATCACTCCTTTTGAAATAATGTTTGAGAGACCCTCCCTTACTGCTAAAAACTCAGAGAAGAAATAAAAGCTGAGTTAAGTAACCACTCCTTCCTTAAATACTTACAGGGTCTACAGATTACTCAGAAGGCTGTCCAAAAGACTGTCTAAGAGGTGCTTCCAGCACTGACAGGAAACCTGGTACATCCTTTTCAGCCTGGGGACTCAGTCTGGGTAAAGAAGTATATCACCCAAGGACTGACTCCCATGTGGACAGGTCTACCATTGTGATCCTGACCACTCCAACTGCTGCCAAGGTGGAAGCATATCCGCCTGTGTCCACCACAGGTGGTTGAAGCCTGCAGTCCCAACAGAGACACTCACATGGACAGTGGAGACTGACCCCGCCAACCCTTGTAAATTGACCCTGAGAAAGACAGAATGTCCTGATCCAGCCACAAACTGAAAGCTGGCTGGTCTATGCATGGCTAATGCATGAAGAAACTCATTAAGGATGACTTTTTAGTTAGACTTTGGGAAGGGAGGGAAACTGAGGTAAAAGGAAAGCCAGAACAAGTTGTCTTAAGGTTTGATGCATGTAATGCTATGAGTCATAGAGAAGGGAGATATAAGTCCCTTTGCTAGAAAGGAAGCTGCAAAGTAAATGAAAAATATATATGTGCTTATACTTAACTTATAAGTATTAGCTACTTAGAGGAAAGACATCTCCAAAAGAAAGTATATTTCAAAGAAAAATTACTTATTGCCAGCTTAGTTGTCAAATAAAGGTTAAGATTTTTAAAATTAAGAACTCTGACTAGAAAAAAATTATATAGTTTTAATAATAAAATGTATAAGGAATAGAAATAATTTTAAAAGAAAAAAGAAGAAAATAAGTTGTTATTAAAAGCCAGTTTCTGAATAAATAAGAAACTTTATAAAATTTAAGGGTTTATGTAAATTACAAAAGGTTTGTACACGTTGTAAGAAATTGATCAGTAACATTTGTTTTTCAGTAAACTGTATTACTGTTAATGAAAACATCAAGTGTACCTGTTAAATATCTGTTGCATGTTATAGGCTGATGTTCCTACTTACAGGATCTGCAGATTAATAATCCTAGCATTAACTTTAGGCCTCTGCCTACACAACAGCCTCATGCACCTCGTTAAAATGAGTCAAGGAAAAAAATGAGTCAAGGAATTGACTCAGAATATAAAACCAGTCTGGAATGTGATAAGGTGCCAAACAACTGCAAAAATTAACAGTAGTATTTTAAAAGGAAGAGTCAAGCTCCCTTACCCCTCCATTCTTAAAAGAAATAAAAACAGAAAAATATTAAAGAGAAAAAATTTAGTATCTGAAAACTTCCTCTTCTCCTTCAACAAGATCCTTTAGGAGACAGTGATTATATATTCTACACTGATTTTAACCTCTCTCCCCTCCCGGAGTCCTGAAAGTGATGTATACCTCTAGACAAAAGGATCACAAGCCCACTCCCCCTTGCTTGAAAAACCTGCATTCTGTAATATTTTATATGCTTTCTAATAATCATCCCTCTTGAAATCATTTATATGTATAAAAACTTATAAACTATACAAGTGGGGACAGCCCCAACACTTTTAGCAAGGGTATTTTCATTTGGCCTCTCTCATTATTTTAAACTAACCATAGGCTGCAAAATTTGGGTTAGCTATACCCCGTGTAAGTCATATGTAGCCGGCTTATTAATAAATCTCCTCCTAAAATTTCTTCTGTATCCTGCCTTGATGTCTCTGTGGAATTAAGGTAATTTACTTTATAACACCTCACACCCTTGACTGTTGCATGATGGGGGGTGGTGCATTCTTATGAGGAACCCCATTAATGCCTCAGATAAGTGACTTTGTATCAGAGACTTCCTTATTTGTATATTGGCTTAAAGGATTTAATTTTCTACACTATAAAATGAAGCAGACCTGGGGCTCTCGCTTGTGTGGATCCTGCCATTATCGTTGCAGAAGAAAGGCAGCCAAGATGGCAGAATGCTGAAGGAGAAGCCAGTTTGTATAGAGTTTGTGCAAAGAGAAGGAGATGGGGAACAGAGTTGAATAAGGCAGGTGAGGTAGAAACCTTTGATTCTAGGAAAACTCAGATGAATCAGTGGCTTTGGGAGCCCTAAATGAAAAGGGAAGTGTTTTCCCATTGTGTGTATTTACTCAGCCCCTGAGTGTGAGCTAGGATTAAAGGTAATGGCCCACCAGTTCTTGACTCTGTTTCATTACCATTTCTCTAAATGAAATGAGAACCTACACAAGCCAGGCAGCTGTGATGGTGGCCGTGGCTACTGACTATACACAGCCTTATTAGACAAAACTTCTGGAATATATAGGTGCTGAATATAGGCTAGCTTTATAGAGCCACCCCAAAGTTTGTTAAGGGTGAAAAAATAACAGAATTGGAGCTTTAGTGTTTGACACAAAATTAGTACTTATTAAATATGCCATGTATTCTTATTAGTCAAATAAGTTTTTAAACTATGATTATTATGTTTGCTCACTTATAGTTTGCATTGGGGGATGGGCAGTGCCAAGTATATGTGGTCTGTGAAATTTCAAATTATCTTCCTGCTTGGGAAGGGCCACTGTTTTGTTAATGTTTTCCAGAAGAGAAGTTTTTCATGCCAGAAGGTTTTAAAAAGAAGGAGAAAAAGGAGAAGAGGCAGAGAAAGAAGCCATTTTAGCAGAGTGAGAGAGAGAGTGAATACAGAGTGCTGAAGAAGAAGACAGTTTTCCAGAGAAAGAAGTCATGTTAGCAGGGAAAGAGAAGATGTGCAGATGGGGAACCAAGGTAAGGGACTGTGTGAGATCTGCTGGGACTGGTGAGGCCTTTGATTTTAGGGGGAACTGGAGATGGTTCTCCTGGTAGTGAAACTGGAGGAAAGTGTTTTCATTGTATGTTTGCTTGTCAGCCAGTATGAAACTTTAATAAGGGAATGGCCCCCCATTTTTTGACTCCACTGTTGTTTTTTTCATCTGCCTGAATCCAATGTGAACTTGCATGTGCATGGCCACCATGGCCACCACTACTGGCCTTACACAAGTTGCTAGATTTAGCAATTCAAAATACAGGGTGCATTGTTAAATTTGTTCAGATAAACACTGGATGACTTCTTAGTATATGTATATTCCAAACAGTACATGGGTCATACTTATGATAAAAAGTAGTCCTTATCTGAAATTCAAATTTAACTAGATTCTTATATTTTATTTATACTCTATTCACTATTACTAGTATTTGGTATGTAAAGCTGGAGATCTGGATCAAAATAGCTTAAGTCTAGACATCTGTAGTCTGTACAAACAGATTCCAGGGATGATGGCAGTGATGTGTTCCTTATGTGTGGAGCACTGAGCTATGGCTTCATATGCAACATCTTTTTTAGTTCTCACAAAAATTCTTCTACTCATGTAATGTTATAAGGAAAAAAATTACATCAGTAAAGGTTGTGGAACTGGTACACAAAGGAGCAGGTTTGGAAATCAGCTAGACTTTCGACAAAGTTTATACTCCTCATATTGCGGCAGCACTTTCTACTTTGTCTAAAGGTTAATGTAGGGCTCATGTTACAGAGTCATTGAATGGTGATTCTAGTGCTTTGAATCTGTTGAAGAAATGATGCAGCTTTAGAGCTGGCAGATGCTTAGGTGTTTTTAACAAGAATATATAACTCTGCTGTATCAATCCCGAATTGAATTTTGTAAAAAAACAAAAAAACAAAAAAACAAAAAAAACAATAAGAGAGTTGACATGTTCCACCAAGAGGCATTTATAATCTTCTGAGTCATAATGTTATATGAATAACTTATTGGTGCCATTTAATGCTCTTGATTAAAAAAATATGGTCTTTTTTTAGCATTTATTTTGTGTAAGGTTGTGGGAGAGTAGGAAGATATATAAGCCATAGCTCCTCCCTTCAAGAATTTTACAATTTAATTGGAGAAGCAAACAAATCAAAAACTAACTCTTCAAATACCAGGCAATGTGAAAAAAGGCATTTAACATAAGAGCAAGCAGACTGTAGTGAGAATATAGAGGATGGTAGACTCTGAGTTACAGAGGTAAAAATGAGATAAAGGAGAGAGAGCAGGGACCTGAGGCAAATATAATGACAGATTTAAAAAAAATCAAGTATCTTAATTTTGCATGGAGAATAATAATTTAGGTATATAAAAATTTGATAATCACACAGTAATATTGATTTAGAATTAATATATGCTGCTGCTATTATTTTGACTATATTATATTTTCTGATGTCACCTCAAATGACATTTTATGAAAATTTTATGCAAACTTTTTATTCACTTAAACCAGTATACTTGAATTTTGTTAATTATTTTAAAATCATTTGATGACAGGGTGCTGACAGGCATAAGTCTGAGTTCTGACTGAATAATAGATGCTATAAAAATAATTGACAAAAAGAAGATATGGAGGCTCTGCATTATATATGGTAAAAAATTGAAATTCTAATTATGTTAACCTAAAAAGAAAATAATGCTGGATTTGAAGCATGATGTACATTAACACAAAAAATTATAGGTTTGCTATATTTTCTCTATGTTTCATGCATGATTTATGTTACTTACATATAATGTGTTATTGGACATGATTATATAATGGTAATAATTCTCTTTAGAGAAGACAGATGTACTTATTCTGAGATTGCATTGTAGGGATCTTTTCTTATTATAAATTTGAGGAAGAATATATTGATCTATCATTCTCAATTCTGAGAATACTTCTTGCTGGAAACACTGGACACTTCAAAACTACAGCATAACCAAAATGACAGCAATTATAAGTTTGAAAAAACTCTGAAATTTAGACCATGCAAACAAGTTTGAAACATTATAGAAGAGTATATAAACTTCTCTGTGCCTTAATTCCCCAACTAAAAATGAAAACAATAAGTTTAGCTACTACACAGGGTAATATTAAAGATTAAATTAGATATTACATACATCAAGTAATTATAGTATTTAGTACAGAAACAAGCACAAATAAATTGCTTCTTCTAGGATAAAAACTGCATTGTGGGAAAGCATTTTGTCTTATATTTAGGCTTCTGTACCCCAAAATAAAAACATTCTTGCTTAAAATAAATAATAACTGTGCAACCAATAATTTCAGAATAAATGGAATAAAGTTGTGGAGGTAATAAAAATACTCATTATTTACCTTCACAGATAGTAGTTATAAAAGGTGATTATCTCTGAAAACTGTGGCCTTTCCATAAATCTGTCCATGTCCATATTTTACAGCTTAATTCTATACTTGTATCTGTCCAAAATACTTGATCTATTGTAATAAAATATAGTATTTTGGATAAAATTAATTCTGTAGAATTATATAGTATGTGTCATTCACTGATTTATAATTAATTCAACTAATCACTTATTAACAGCCAGGCACTGGGAAGATATTAGAAGAGAAATTGGGTAAGACATTGATTATACTGTAAAAGAGCTGTCAGCTTGAAATCAGAAGTATAAATACTATTGAAAAATGTACTAGAAAAGCTACTTTAAAAGTGTAAATGGTGTTGATCCAAAGAAGAGAGGAATCAGGGGGGAGACCTGAAGATGGCAGTGGATTAGACAGATGCACAGACTCCCAGCTCACACCACTGAACTGGATTATAACCTAATTTATGAACAATCAACATGAAAAACCAAATCTCAAACACCAAGGAATAAAAAGAAGCCACAACAAACCTGGTAGGGAGCACCTGAATCTTCCCTACTTAAAGGAACAGAGAGAGGGAATGAGGCTGAGAGCCCAGAAGGGATCTCACTGCAAGAAAAAGAGCAGTAAATACTGCTCACAGCCTCTTGCCTGGCAACCAGGGAATGAGGTGTGTTGAAAGGACTGGCTTGTCTTCCAAAAAGAAAGGGGAGAGAGAGAGAGACAGATGATGAGGAGCAGAGTAATGCAGGGGAAAACCTGAAAAGCTGACTCACTCAGTGCTGGAGGTGACCATAGCTGGGGGAGGGACTGATCCCTCCACAAAGCAAAATACAAAGTGCTTCCAAGTCACAAATCTCCAGACATCTCTCTAGCTCCAAAAAGTGCAACAAGACAGAGCTGAAAACAAGAACTGGGGAGGAGGACCAGTAACTCAGGTCTCCATGGAGATCTGAGATACATCTCCCACTACTGCAGCTGAGAAAGCAACCCGCCCCCAGAGAGATTAACTGACAGAAGAGGACTTCAGAGCCTCAGGTTATACCCACTGCATTTCTGAATAGAGTTTCAAATAAGCCCCCTGCTGAGATCAGCAAACACGACAACCACCTGTTAAGAAAACAAACAAACCAAGACTTCAAAGCAGCCCAAATCTGAAAGTGGATTACAAATAATAGCTGATGCCAACCCAAGAAGACCTATAAATAACACAATTTAAAACTGGAGGCAGAAAACACCAAGCCTAGACTCAACCAGCTCTACAAAACAAAACACACAAATACACAGATATAATGAGAAGACAGAGAAGTGCAATCCAAATGAAACCACAAGAGAAACATCCAGGAAATGAACTGAGTGATATGGAAATAACCAAACTTCCGGATGCAGAGTTCAAAATAATGATTGTAAGGATGCTTAGGGATATTAGAACAACAATGGATGGTCATTACAAACACCTAAATAAAGAAATAGCAAGTATAAAAAAGGATATTAAAATATTAAAAAAGAATCAGTCGAAGATGACAAATACAATATCAGAAATGAAGACCACAATGGAAGGAATTAAAAACAGAATGGATAGAGTTGAGGATCGAATCAGTGAGTTGGAGGACAACTGGATGAAGGCATGAAAGCAGAGAAGAAAAAAGAAAAGAGACTCAAAAAGTCTGAGGAAACTCTTAGAGAGCTCTGTGACAACATAAAGAGAAACAACATCCGCATTATAGGGGTTCCAGAAGAACAAGAGAAAGAACAAGGGATAGAGACTTAGTTCAATCATATTATAGCTGAAAACTTCCCTCAATTAATGCAGGAGAAACACTCACAAGTTCAAAAAGCACAGAGATCTCCATTAAAGAGAAACCCAGAGAAATGTACACCAGGAAAAATCAGAATTAAAATGCCAAAGCTAAGTGCTAAAGAGAAAATATTAAAAGCTATTAGAGAAAAAAGGTTATCACCTACAAAGGATCACCCATAAGGATGACATCAGACTTCTCAACAGAAACACTTGAGGCCAGATGGGAATAGCAAGAAATATTCAAAGCAATGAAGAACAAGAATCTACAACCAAGACTATTTTATCCAGCAAGTCTATCATTTAAAATTGAAGGAGAAATAAAAAGCTTCCCAAAAAAAAAAAAAACCCTCAAGAAATTCATTACAACCAAACCAATGCTGCAGGAAATGTTAAGGGGCATGGTGTAAACATATCAAAGTGGGAAAAAAATATAGCAAAAGAAAAATAGAGCTTTAAAGAATAAAATGGTAATAAACAACTACTATGTCAATAATAACCTTAAATGTAAATGGGTTAAATGATCCAATCAAAATACATAAGGTAGCTGCATGAATAAAAAAACAGGACCTGTACATATGCTGTCTACAAGAGACACACCTTTAAAAAGAAGATGCACATAGACTGAAGGTTAAAGAATGGAAAACATCATTTCATGCAAATGAAAATGAAAAATAGCTGAAGTAGCAATACTTATATCAGACAAAATGAACCTTAAAACAAAGAGTATAGTAAGAGATAAAGAAGGTCACTACATAATGAAAAAGGGAGCAATCCAAGAGGAAGATATAACTATTATAAATATCTATGCACCTAATATAGGAGCACCTAAATATATAAAGCAGACTTTGATGAATATAAAGGGTGAGATCAACAGCAATACTATAATAGTAGGGGATTTTAATACCCCACTAACATCACTAAATAGATCCTCAAGAAAGAAAATTAACAAAGAAACAGCAGACTTAAAGGACACACTAGATCAATTTGATTTAATAGATATCTTCAGAACCTTTCACCCTAAAGCAGCAGAATATACATTCTTTTCAAGTGCTCATGGTACATTCTCTAGGATAGACCACATGTTAGGGCACAAAAGTGGTCTCAACAAATTTAAGAAGATTTAAATCATATCAAGCACTTTCTCTGATCACAATGGCATGAAACTAGAAATTAACCACAACAGAAAAGCTCAAAAATTCTCAAACACATGAAAACTAAATGGCAGGTTGTTAAATAATGAATGAATTAAGAATGAGATCAAAGAAGAAATTTTAAAAATCCTAGAAACGAATGATAATGATCATACAAGTCAAATTTTTTTTTATAAATAAATTTTTATTTTAATGGGGTGACATCAATAAATCAGGGTACATACATTCAAAGAAAACATTTCCAGATTATCTTGTCATTTAGTTCTGTTGCATACCCATCACCCGAAGAGAGATTGTCCTCCGCCACCCTCCATCCAGTTCTCTCTGTACCCCTCTTCCTCCCCCTCTCCCTCCATCCCTCCCCCCACCCCCCGTAACCACCACACTCCTGTCCACTCCTCTTAGTCTCGCTTTTATGTCCCACCAATATATGGAATACTGCAGTTTCTGTTTTTTTCTGATTCGCTTATTTCACCCCGCACAATGCTACCAAGACTCCACCATTCCGCTGTAAGTGATCCGATGTCATCATTTCTCCTAGCTGAATAGTATGCCATGATGTATATGTGCCCCATCTTCTTCATCCAGTCCTCTATTTTTTTTTACAGTGATTAAAAGCCTTTAAGCAAACTCTTGGCCAATACAGCAAGAATCCATAAAATAGTAGTGTCCTTAACATGTTCACCAAGTCCATGTTGGCCCCATCACCATGCCAAATCCCTGAAAAATGCAACCCAACCACAGTTCAGTCTGTTAGGAGCTGTCACAGGGAGCAGGAGTCCAGGAAAGTTCCCCACAGGAAAAGTCCGCATGGCACTGGAATTGTTGTCACCATTCTATACTTTGCAGCTCATGTCCAAGTCCCAATGACCGCTGCTTCTAGCTGGCAATGATTCAGGTAGACTGGAAAAAGCCATCTGCAGCATGCATGGACATGGAGCTTCTGTTCTCCTCTGCCTGGAGAGTTGAGACCAGGTTGCTTTTCCCTGGAGCTCTGTGACTGTGGCATGGTAAAGAGAACCTTGGGCTACACTAAACTGGGTGGCAAAGGTAAATTCATAATACAAGTTGGCAAAAGGAGGAAAGAGAGCTCTAAATTAGGAGTAGGTCCCAGCCTGAATATGAGTGGGGCATTGAGGTAGGAGGGATAAAGGAAACACCATATATTAAGCAAAGCAGCAGAAAATAGGACTATCAACACCCACAACATATATCTTTGAGGGAAGAATAAAAAAACCTGACTATTCAGGCAAAACATAGTTAAGAGGCCCTTGTGCAAATGAGACAAAGCAAAGGCAGTACTTAGAAGAGAAGTTCATAGCACTACAAGCACACTTTAAGAAGCTAGAAAAAGCTCAAATAAATAACTTAACCCTGCATCTAAAAGAACTAGAAAAAGAACAGCAAGTAAAGCCCAAATGTAGTAGAAGGAAGGAAATAATAAAGATCAGAGCAGAAATAAATGACATAGAGGCTAAGGAAACAATACAGAGGATCAATGAAACTAGGACCTGGTTCTTCCAAAGGATAAACAAGATTGATTAACCTTTAACTAGACTCACCAAGTAAAAAAGAGAGAGGACTCAAATAAATAAAATTAGAAATGAGAGTGGAGAAATAACAACTGACACAACAGAAATACAAAATATTGTAAGACTATACTATGAAGAACTGTATACCAAAAAAACTAGACAACCTTGATGAAATGGACAAATTCCTTGAAACATACAATCTTCAAAAAATCAATCTGGAAGAATCAGAAAACCTAAACAGACTGATTACACCAAATGAGATCAAAACAGTTATCAAAAAACTCCCAAAAAAGAAAAGTCCTGGGCCAGATGCTTCACAAGTGAATTCTACCAAATATTCAAAGAAGAACTAACTCCTATCCTTCTCAAGCTATTTCAAAAAGCTTAAGAGGAAGGAAGACTTCCAAGCTCCTTTTATGAGGTGAGCATAATTCTGATTCCAAAACCAGGCAAAGACAACACAAAAAAGAATATTATAGGCCAATAACCCTGATGAATATAGATGCTAAAATCCTCAACAAAATATTAGCAAACCGGATCCAACAATATATGGAAAAAATCATACACCATGATCAAGTGGGATTTATTCTTCAGAGGCAAGGCCTAAGAACTGGCATAAGAACAGGCACATAGATCAATGGAACAGAACAGAGAACCCATAAATAAACCCACAGCTCTATATGGACAACTGATATTTGACAAAGTAGGTAAGGGCATATAATGGAGTAAAGACAGCCTCTTTAATAAATGGTGTTGGGAAAATTGGACAGCTACCTGCAAAAAAATGAAACTAGACTACCAATTTACACCATTCACAAAAATAAACTGAAAATGAATAAAAGACTTAAATGTAAGCCATGAAATCATAAGCATATTAGAAGAAAACATAGGTATTAAGCTTTCCGATATCTCTTGCAGCAATATATTTGCTGATTTATCTCCACGGGCAAGTGAAATAAAAGACAGGATAAACAAATGAATGAAGGCACATTTTTCAACAAAAATATATAAACCATGAAATTTAATTCCAAAAGTATAATGTGGATTTAATTCACCCTAATTCTTTATATATGTTTTGGACTCAATACTTTTTCACTCCTTCAATAAATCTTGCTAGGATATAGAACCAAATGTCATTATTCATGTGTTTTCTTTTGTGGAAATTTTAAAATGTTAAGTAGAAATTTGAAAAATATAAACTACATATTACATCTTGGAATTTGACCCATACATTTAAATTTTTGAAATCACAGCAGTGGAACCCAGGACATAATTAAAAGTGTAAATGCTAACTTGAAGTCTTGCAAATAATTTCCTAATTAGATGCTTTGTGTTTGGAATGTATACTAAAGAATTAACATGTACTGATTGATGTCTGAGGTAATTGTTGAAAAAAGTACTACAGCTTTTTTCTTGTTTTGTTTTGTAACAGAAAAAAATGTGTGGTGGCTCCAAAAAAATATTTTAGATGGCAAATCTGACCCAAGGATAGGAGATGACAGTATGTTAAAAAGTAGCTTAAGATCTTATGAACTTTGGTTGATTCAGTCCCTATTTTATAATCACAGGTCCTATCCTTGGCCCCTGCTCCAACATAATGAACCTCCACAGAATTCAGATGAAAGCTTCCAACATCACTAAAGAATATTTGACATAATTTACACATGGATTATTTTTAATCCCTAAATTCCTGGTTTTAGAAGAAAAACATTTTTCTCATCTATCCCTTTAAAATGATAAATAATTATCTTTTCTTCTTCTAGACAGGACTTTAAAAATGTCATATTAAATTTCTCTGTGACAACCAAGTTTTATCTTAAAACATTGTACTTTTTTTCCATACTGAAGAAATGGCAGTGCCAAATCTTGCTTGGCTTGCCAAAAATCATGTTGAAAATTAGGTGCAATGAAAGAACTGGGACACAGGTTATCAGAATCCTACTCAACAACAAACCACATTCATCTTTACAACAAAAATTTCACTAGAGAATTGTATAGAACAAACATGGGAGCTGGTATTAGGGCTGGAGAACCGAAGTAAAAGGAAGAACAAGGCACAATGATTATTTATGTGTTAATGGGTCATTGGTCTTATAGAACTTGAGTTTTCAATGTGGGTTTATTACTTCCAAGGGGAAAAAAAAGGTTGTTTGTGTGGAGTACCACAATCTTCCTATTTTATGTATAAGGAATAAATATATAGCATAAAAAATACTATTCAGTATAACTGTGGTTTTAAAATTTCATGGGCAGGGTATGGGGAAAGAAAAATAATCTATAAAGTTCCTTAGGGAAGTAATAATAAACAAATAAACAAACAGGTTAAAGACACAATTCAAACATTTTCCTGTGTCTAAGCCAGGGGAAAAAAAAAGCAGTGTATGAATCAGAGAGCATGTAGCCGAAGGAGATGAACTAATGGGAAGTTCTTTCATCTCACCATATGTGAGTGATTATTTATAGACAGGTAGACAGCTCTTTCAGAATCTTGAGTAACTCAGTTTTGTTGTTTAGATATTGTCATAGAAAAAAGATGGCTTCCAAATACTCACCTGCTTTTATTTAACCCCTCCAACAGAGTATGGACTAAACCATGAACATAACACACCACCACTTCCATGACTATAGTATGTTATATGGAAAAGGAGAAGAAATTTTGCAGATGCAATTCAAATTTTTAATCAGTAAAATTTTAGTTAATTAAAAGGGCGAGTGTCTTGCACAGACCTAATCTAGTCAGATGAGTCCTTTAAAAGTGGGCTTAGGCTTTCCCTGAGCTCAAACACTAGAAGCATGAGGGAAATGCTCCTGTTAGCCTGAGGAAGCAAGCTTCCATGAGTTCCACAACTACAAAGAAGTGAATCCTGCCAACAACTAGAATGACTTTAGAAGGAAGTTGCAAACTTCAGATTGGAAGACAGTCCTGGGTAAAACCTTGATTTCAGCCTTGTGAGACCATGAGGAACCAGTTAATCAATGCGCAAATCCTTTACATGTAAAAATTTTGAGATTTTTGCTGTCGTTTTGAACCACTAAATTAACATTAATTTGTTATACAAAAATAAAAGGCAAGTGTAGATATTTAAAAGGGAAAAAGGTAACCACTTTTCTTTATCTGTCCATGAGTCTTATTTTTATATCCCTCCAATGTATGAAATTATATAGTTCTTAACTTTTTCTGATTTACATAATTCACTTAGTATAATGTTCTCAAGGTCAATCCATGTTGTTGTAAATGACAATATATCATCCTTTCTTATGGCTGAGTAGTATTACATTGTATATATGTACCACATCTTTATTCAATCCTCTATTGAGCGACACTTTGGTTGTTTCCATGCCATGGCTGCCATAAAGTGGTTACCAGTGAGAAGGAGCTGAAGGAAGTAAAAAAGGACAAATATACAATGACAAAAAATAATTTGACTTTGGGTGACACAACACATTCAATTGTTCAAATACTATAGCAATGATTACCTGAAATCTATGAAACTCTTATTGATCAATGTCACCCCAATAAATTTCATTTC
The DNA here is from genome assembly GCF_036850765.1 of Saccopteryx bilineata. NCBI lineage: Eukaryota > Metazoa > Chordata > Mammalia > Chiroptera > Emballonuridae > Saccopteryx > Saccopteryx bilineata. The sequence continues at coordinate 83,293,613 of NC_089502.1, read as the reverse complement.
TAAAGAAAAAAATTTAAAAATATAAATGGGATTAAGGGGGAGGAGATTTTTGGTGTTTCAACTTTCTTTACAACCTTCTCAGAAATCTCAGTCATTATTAATCCTCAAGTAGTTTTAACTTGCCAGGAGTGATAATGTGATTTTCTTTCATCTTCCTTCTAAATTTAACATTTTGGTTTTCAAATCACAGAAAATAAATCTTATGCCAAAAATCTTCTGGGAATCTCCATCTGTTGTTAAAACTAGTAATATTATTCTTAGAGAAACCAGAGTGATCAGGTTGCTTATTTTAACAGTTGATTGATTTTCTCAACCTTTGATCTGAGGGTGCATCATCTATTTCCAACAAAGTATGAGGATATTGGAAGCTAGTTAATTTTACTGCTGCACACCTAGCCTAACACTCATTCAGCATAATCCTCAACCCATATCACTCCTGACTCTGTCTAAAGAGGTCAGAATCTTGCCAATCTACTGGAAACTGTGGCAATAATCAATGTAGAATACCTGCATTCCTTTGTTTTCTAATGCCTTACATCTCAGTCATCCTTAGTTATCACCAAAAAATAAGCACTTTTCTCAGCTTATTTTGCTCATAAATCATCATGCTTCTTCCTATCCCAACTACTTCCTATTTATTTTACTTTCAAAATTTGACTTTTTTGTTTCAACCAAAACCTGGTCCAAGGATTGTGCCCTCCTATCACCTATGTCAAGTAAAGTCTCTTTATTCACCTACTCTTTTACCTGTTATCCATCTTGTTCTTTGTCCAATCACTACTTGCTATAAACTGAGTGCTTGTTTGTCTCTCCCTAAAATTTATATGTTAAAACCTAATTCTCAAGGTGATGGCATTTGGAAGTGAAACATTTTGGAGGTAATTATGGTCATAAGATGGGAGCCCACATAAATGCAATTATCCCCTTATCAAAAAGATCTCAAGAGTTTTTTTGCCACTTGCCATATGAGGACACTGAACACAACTATCTATGAACAAAGAAGTGAGCTGTCAGCAGACATCTAATCTGTCAACACCTTGATCTTAAACTTCTCAGCTTCGAGAACTGTGGGAAATAAATGTTGTATAAGCCACTTAGTCAATGGTATTTTTGTTTTAGAAGCCCAAACTGAATAAGATACTTCTCTAGTTAGTAAAAACATATTGCTCTTATGAAGTTATGCAGTTGCACAACACTCTAGTTCTCTTTGTTGTTATCACCTTCAAACCTCCTGTTTATCTTTCAAATTAATTATGTAATTTAGAACATAGTCATAATTTAGGCTTTACACCAAGTTCTTGTGACACACAGATGAGTCATTAAACTTTCTAGTCTCAAAATATTTAAACCCTTTTATTTATTTATGTTAATTACACTGTACCTCAGCCAACTATTGTCATGGTTATCTTCTTATCCTGGTAGTAATCTGGTAATTATCTTGTTTAAAATACATTATATTAAAGTATTCAATAATTGACTAAAACCTTGTCTTCTTCTACCCATCACCTTTACTCACATTACACCTAATTGTTTGATCTGAGAAAAACCACAAATCTTTTCATCCATCAACATTGTTGCTATTTTTTTTGTATTTTTCTGAAGCTAGAAATGGGGAGGCAGTCAGACAGACTCCTACATGCACCCGACTGGGATCCACCCGGCATGCCCACCAGGGGGCGATGCTCTGCCCATCCGGGGCATTGCTCTGTTGCAACCAGAGCCACTCTAGCACTTGACACAGAGGCCATGGAGCCATCCTCAGTGCCCAGGCCAACTTTGCTCCAATGGAGCCTTGGCTGTGGGAGGGGAAGAGAGACAGAGAGGAAGGAGAAGGGGAGGGGTGGAGGAGCAGATGGGCACCTCTCCTGTGTGCCCTGGCCAGGAATCAAACCCAGGACTTCTGCACGCCAGGCTGACACTCTACCACTGAGCCAACCGGCCAGGGTCATTGTTTCTATTTTCTTAAATCCAAGATTTGTCACTTTATTCTCCAAGCAATAATGACACTTCACTATTCTGTCAACTTAATGTCTTATACTCATCTGTATTTCAGCATGTTTGTAAAACTAACTATTGTAGTATACATTTATTATCACATCAAGCATCATAAGTTAATGAGCTTTGTCTCATCACAGTAAACATTTTTGTAATTTCTCATGTTGTCACAATGAACAGAAAGCATGCAAATAGGTCTCATTATGCTAGTGAGACCAGTGCTACGGCTCAAAACAGCAATAAGAATGAAAACACATTTTCTTCCTTCCTATTAAATTAAGTGAATCTCTTGCACAGTGGCTGTGCTTGAGTACTTTTACTTAACACTCGAAGATCTCCAGGGGCTCTCATTTATCTTTCTTTAAATTTCTTTTTATTGTGGTTCACATGGTTTCAAGTGTCCAAATTATATATAGCACCCTCTACACAACTGATTGTGTCCCCCATAATCCATGCAAAGATATTTTCTATCCCCATACCTTCCCCCCCTCCTTGGCCCCTCTTCCACTACCTCTACCTGCTTTCCCTCTGGCTATTGTTACCTTGTTGTCTGTATATATGTGCTATGTATATATATAATTTTGGCTAATCATTACAATTTCTTTGATCACATCTCCTCTTCCCCATCCCTCTGACAGCTGTCCATCTATTCCCTGTGACCCAGTCTCTGTTTCTATTTCATTCCTGTTAATTGTGTTCATTGGATTCTACATTTAAGTGAGATCATATGATATTTGTCTTTCACTCCCTGGCTTATTCATTTAGCATAGTAAATTCCAGGTCCAATTATACAATGGCAAGAGGTAGAATTCTCTCTTATTAACTGCTGTGGAGTATTTTATTGTGTGTAAGTAACACAGCATTTTTATCGACTCATCCTTTGATGGACTCCTGAGCTATCTCCAGATCTAAGCTATTACAAATAATGTCGCAATAAGCATGGTAGCTCATAACTTCCTTTGAATTAATATTTTAAAATTCTTAGGATATATTTCTAGAAGTGGAAGATCTGAGTCATAAGGTTACATTCTTTTTCTTTTAAAAAATTTATTTAGAATAAATAAAAACTTATTGAACTATTGATTATTTTGTACATCTATTACTCAAATTCAAATCTGTTTTGCCACTATATATTAGTTCTTCTTTATTCCCATCTATCTCCCCCTTCCTCACATCCCTTTTCTTTATATTCCCCTACCCCTGGTAACCACTTTATTTTTTTCTATGCTCGTGAGTTTTACATCCCAGCTGTGTGGCACATCATATACACTGCTCAAAAAAAATGAGGGGATCAAGGAATGTGCAAATACTACAATACTTTTAGCCTTTTGTATAGTGAATTTTTACCAATAAAAAAAATTGGTTTTGCATCTCATTTACATAATAAAGCTACTTCCTTTGTCTGGCATTTGCTTTTCTGATGTTCCTGTTTAATTAAAAAAATCAAATGCTTATTTTTATTGCTTCATATTCATTTTGAAATGTCTCCTACTTTTTATGAGCAGTAAAGTTCTTACCTTTATCAGATTCATTATTTCACTCAGTATAATGTTCTCTCTATTTTTTTTAAATTTTTTATTGATTTTTGAGGGGCAGACAAGATGGCCACGGAGTAGGAGGACATTCCAATTCCCACATTCCAGAACCAAAGTAGATTAAAAGTTAACTTTGAGAACAGTCATCTTGAAAGACAAACTTTGGAATAAATTAGAGCATTCTATAGCCAAGGACCACCAAAGAACCCACACTGAGACTCCTGAGACCACACTCTTCTGAGTGCTTAAAAAAAGAAAAACTAAACAAAGTAAAATAATATAAATAAAAACTCTGGATAGAAAGATACCTGAGGTTAAGGGGCAACCCACATTCAATACCATACCTAATCACTGAATTACAGTACTGAGCCTGACAAGTAGCCAGCAATAAGAAGCAGCAGAAAACTCATCTCAGGGGAACTTGTACTTTTAAAGGAACTTCCCCCAGGCCAAAAGTAGATAAAACTATCATAGGAGTGCAGTTGATAATTACAATGGCACCTGGGCCCAGCAGAAGCAGCCACAAGACCTGGATCACCTGTAAATCCAAAAAGGTTGATAAGAGCAAGTCATAGGCAGTGACCCCCCACTGATCTGTACCAGGCTCCAACCAGGCACATCCAACGGCCAGATATAAAGAGCATCAGTTCCAGACTTAACAACCCTTGTTAGAGAGGTAGCTTAAGGAAGGGCTATTCACACCTGACCCAGATAAGACATAGAAAATGCCAAAACAAATAGCAAAAGAATAGTGATAGCAGATAAGTAGCCCACAGCAGATTGCAAAAAACAGCTGAGGCCAACCCAATAAGACCTAGAAACAACACAACTGAAAAGTGGAGGCAGACAATACAACCCTAGACTCAGCTAGTTACACAAACAGCACACACAAAAGAAGAATGTATACATAGACAAAATGTAAATACAAAGAAATGTAATCCAAATAAATCAACAAGAGAAATCCCCA